>NW_027226501.1:0-52531 GCF_022539635.2 Chironomus tepperi | reverse complement strand
TAATCGTCTGTCTGACATGTTCGCAATTCGGCACCAAATAGGCGTGCCTGGTCTTTACCTAATCTGGAATCTGGTCGACTTACCTGGCTTGTCAAGTCTCCAGCATCAGATAGGTGCTCCTGGTCTGTTCCGAATTCAGCACCAAATCAGCTGCCTAAGTTTCGATAAATTAACCGACATGTGCTTTTCGGGCAGAATAAATGAAATTAAATTTGAGGATTTTTTTATACATTTTTCTTGACATTAACTGACACACAAACTACGTCTAGACTCTGTAAAGAGCAACTTTTATACATATTTGCAGCATGCTGCACAACAATAAAGCCATCACTCAATTCAGTAAAAAACCTTTTTATCTTCATTACATGTCCGTAAAATTTTTACATTATTAATTTTTAAAAATATAATTTACGATTACATCATGCAGTGAACAAAATTGAGTAAAAGGATGTAAAATTAATTTATTTTTTCGGCGTGAGATTTATGTGAAAAGTAAATTGTTTTATATTTGTTCATGAGTCATGAGTTAATGGATGATTGAAAGTTGGCATTTTCGAAATTAAATAATATTTAATTGCAATATTTGAGGAGAGAAAAGCTTTTAAATTAATGAAGTTGATAATTGTTGGCTGTTGTCTCGTGCGATGGTAAATGGTTGCCTTATGGATGCTGTATGGAAGTGACTTCTATTTAGAGTATGTGCAGGCTTGCGCAATTAAAATGCAGGGCCTACAAGCCTGCGGTTCTTGGATGAACTCTACTTATGCTTAGTGTTAATAAAAGAGACTTTGTTGTTGTTAAAGATAGACCCAAAAAGCGCTGTTCTGGCATTGTTAGTCATATTAAGGACATAGGCATTCTGAAGAGACTTTGGGATGGTACTCCAGATCATCGATTGCAGTGACCATTTTGCTATAAGCAAATCCTGCATTATTCTATTCAATTCTAATAAAAGAGCTTAAGCGGAGCCATACTCGGAGAGTACATGGCGCAGAAATGGCCAAAAATCTGTCCGCAGGCCAATTTAAGCCTGAGGCTGAATATCTTCCAAGGGTTCTGGATTTTTGATCATGTCTACGACGTATGTGTGCCTTTTAAAAGCCCCGTGCTGGATCCTCTTTTATTTACGTCTCTCGAGAAGCTTCATATGAGCTTCGTGCTGGAGCCTTCTTATTTTGCATCTCTCGAGAAGCTTTATATGTGCCAAAAGTATATGGCTCCTTTTATCCTCAATTCCAGATCAAAACAAACATGTTTGTTAATTCCCTTTCATAGGATTCACTATAAACAGCTCCAAAAAATTCTAAAAATGATAAAAGTGAGTTATTTATGGTCTAAAACAGTGGTGAGCAACCTATTTGTCACGGCACAATAGTGAACTGTCAAAATTGTTTGGACATTCCATGAATTTCGGATGCTGTATATGATTTCAGTCGTGCCTTACCACCAAGGTGTCCCGTACCACATAAAAGGTTGCCTACTACTGCTCTTAAATCTGAAATTCTAAAGAATAGTAACAACAACAATATTGTATGTGAAACCATTTAACATAACAAAAAAAAGCAAAACGTTCCATTTCCTTTCGGCACATCCTTCTGTCAAATAAATTTAAATCCATTTTTTTCCACACTTTACTTATCCATTGAATTCAACAATTTACAAATTTAAAGCACAGCATATTGCCATGCCACCACAACAAAAGCTTATTCCCTTTGTATGAGCACATACACAGAACTCCTACTGGAAATCGAACAATTTATTCATACATGTATATCCACAATAAAGCATAAAATGATTATTAGCATAAAGCAAGGAAAAATCACATGAAAAATGCCTAAGGTCGTGGAGGAAATCTGCCCATTTTTTATGGTTTTCAGCACTAAACCCCATAAACCCCTCCGCATCCAAATGAAAAAAGAATTAAATTTATTCAGATACAAATTTTTCCAGTCTCCAAACTTAAAGGTTGCTTAAAGGTTTAATGTTACAAAGAACTTTTTGTTCAGCATAGTTTTGTTGCTTTTATATCATGTTCGAATGTTTGTGGCTTGTAGAGCTTCGAATTTCCTCTTTTGCCTACTTGAAGATCTTGATTTTAATTAAATGGAAGCAATTAGAAACTTTGAGGCTGCCCGAAGAATTTCGATGAGAATTTGATCCATTGTTGAAATTGTTGAAGCTAAGTTGGGTGTTTTGATGTTTTGTGAGGTTTGGAATTATGATCTGTTCTTCGTTTTGGTTGCAAAATTTGAATTGAAGACAAAGCCTCTTATAATAGATGCTATCAACGACTTGAGTAGCCAAAGAATCGCATGAATCATGAAAATCTAGGTGAACAACAGTCTAGTTGTGTTAATCTTGATACTGGACAACAGCAGCAGTCAATAAGTCAGCAACAGCAGACATTAGGTCGGGAACAGCAGCCACTAGATCAATAATAGCAGTCTCAAGATCAGTAGCAGTAGTCACTGGATCAAACGCAGTTACCAGGTCAACCTCAGCAGTGACTGGGTCAGCAGAAGTCACTAGATCAGCAACAAGAGTCTTTAAATCAAAGCAGAAGTCATTGAGTCAACGGCAGCACTCAATATGTCAACCACAGTCAATAGATCAGCAACAACTGTCATTGAGTCAACTTCTGTAGTCACTTGGTCAACCGCAGTCGTTTGGTCAAACACAAGAAGTCACTGGATCATCCGCAATAGTCACTAGATCAGCAGCAATTGTCTCTAAAACAATAGCAGCAATCATTGAGTCAACCCCAGAAGTCACTGGGTCAGCCGCTGTCATTCGATCAGCAATAGAAGTCACTCGATCAACCGCAACCGTTTCTGGGTCAACAGCTTAAGTCATTGAGTCAATCGTAGTCACTTGTTCAATCGCAACAGTCTCTAGGTCAGCAATAACAGTCTTTTAATCAGCAGCAGCAGTCATTGAGTCAACAACAGTCACTAGGTCAGCAGCATCACCAAATAAACCAACAATCAAGATACATCGATCCATCAATACCCCAGCAATCGCTGATACAAACATCAGCACTTCAAAGTCAAACATCCACTTTCTATGGATTTTCATCCAGCTTCATACCCCCTTCCCTTAAACTCCCATAAATATCATCCATTACAAGCCAATTTTGCCCCAAATTCACAACACCCTATCCTCATCTAACGATTCCAGCTTTAATTTTATTAAAACTTAATCTAATCATTAAAGCATGAAAATATGTGGCATTTAATGAAACCCTCTTCTCAGCGTTAATGTATTTATAGAGGAAATGCGGCACACAAATTTCATTTGCTAAGAGAAGGGAAACCGAGAGAAATAAAATGGGGAAATAAGTTTTGTTAAAGAGTAAGAAATGCCAAGACATCAACCTTTCCATCACATGCAAAAACATTTTCATTTGTTGTGGAATGAAGGAAGAAAAAGTAATTCTAGACTGAAAAGTTTCTTCGTTTTTTATTGAACTTGGTGTGGGATTAAAACTTTGACACTTTTGTGCTGTTTTATTTGAATGGGTTTAAATTTAAGAAGTAATGGGTGATGATGTCTTAACTTGGTGGATTGTCAGTTAGTCTGGAAAGCATACGGTTTATAAATGGATAAAATCTGATTCTAGGCTGACTTGACTTTAGGTTGAGGTCGGATTCAATCGAGTCTGGAATGGCAATTGACTGTTTTCAGCCATTTTCTGTCTTCTCTAATCGGTAGTCAATGATATTCACAACTGGCGCTGGCCAATGACATTGATAGCCAATTAAAGATTATATTTGCCGGTCTTCCGTTAATTACCGTCGACTAACTACCAACTCGATTCAAGTCTGGCCTGAAGTCAGAATTACATTGAGCTGGTACCGGATTTTTAATCATTTCTAAGCTGTGTGCCTTCCGGGAAGGTTTGATGATTTACTCGTGTATTTTTAAAGCTTAACCTGTTTGGCACATATTGAAATGTTGTCCACATGATGGGCAAGATGCCAGTTTAGGTATCATTAAGCATTGTTCATTTAGAAATGGTTTTCAAGCAGATTCTTGGAAGAAGATTGTTAATAGAATCAGAATAACACTTGGTATTGACAATGGGCAAAGGGCAGGCTGCATTGAGACAGTTTTAGACGTCAATTGAGAGAAACTATGGATCACAGCTGTTCTGTCTGTCAAGCGAAGTAAATAAGTAAGTTTCAAGCGGATATCAAGTGACTGTCATTACCAGTGACTTCCACAATGTCTCAAAATAGAGACAACCCAGAGAAATCTTGATTCTGTCTTGAATACTAACATCGTCACTGCCAAGCTTACCTTTTAAATTGAAATTCATATTACTCCAACCTCAAAATCCTCAAAAGTTCTCACTTTTGTTCCTTCTAAGCTTGTTCTAAACCACAATATTGATTTACTATCTTCCTCATCCTTCAAAGCTTCCACCAAAAAGAAGACATTCGTGATCTTTTCCTAATCCATCGCATTTGGCAATTTTCTGAATTTCAACCAAATTTCGTGATTTAGATTCACATTTATATCCACTAACAGGAACAATAAAAACAGCACAAAAATTTTACCAGCATGAATATAAAAGCAACACGAAAAAGACATTGAATGAAATTTTATTTCTTTGGATTTTTTTTTACCCTCCCGACATAAATAACACAGCATCATCATCATCCGGTAATGAATTTCGTTCTTTATGATGCCATCAAAAAATATCAAATCTTGTAGGAAAAATATCAAAATTGTGAGTTAGGTCGAGAATGAGTGTCGTAATTCATGACTCAACTACTGCTGCTTTTTTCCTTTTCTTCATGATAGATTTTGACACATGAAAGTTTTATGAAGATTAAAGATGCGATGTCATTAATGAATTACTTTTTAGCTCGATTTTATTGATTGCTGTCGTGGATGGTCTTAAGTGCTCTTTTCATTGTTGATGATAATTTTATTGAAAATCGATAGGAATTATTAATAATTTTCATTATCATTAAAGGAAATGGCAAGAAATTAAATTCAAGGATATTTTTGAGGTTTGTGAGTCATTGAGGGATGTTATTGGAGATTCTGGTGTTTTCTAGAATTTTTATCAATCTTCTGGTGAATCAAGTTAGAAAAGGCGACTCTTTCAGTCCTGGGCTTGAACCCGTACCTCCAAAACTAAAATGTTCAAAATTTGTCAAAAATTCCAATATTTGTATGGAGTTTTTGGCTTATTAAAAAATTTTGACATTTTGAGGTTATGTCGGGACACAGCAGGAAGACTGAAATGTACAGCAGCGTCCCGGCAAATATACAGCAGATGGCCGCCCTAATTATCACTATCACCGCGACGTCGAGGTGTCCAATCGATCAAGATATACCAATCCTTTATTCAAAATATCCATCAATATATCCCACAACGTAAAAATACATATTCTCTCACTTCTTCCCACCTGGCATGTGCTTCTCACTTTTTGAATCTGTCAGCAGTAAGAAGCTTATGACTCGTGACCGAAATTTTTCAAACCATTTTCATTCTGATATTTGAGTGTCGATTCATTCATGGTGAAAGTTGACCTTTCCTCTCGGAAATTGGCATATGGACGGATAAAAAATCAAGCACGTGCTGCACATAAGAATATTTTATTTATTTGCTTAGGAAAAAGTTGATGAAAAAAAGGAGGTAGTTTGATGAATATCTTAGTGATTTGTGAAAGGAAGTGGATTTATGAGAGGAACGGAGGTACGTGGATTGATGTTGGTTTTGTTCAACTTTGAGTTGCTCGAATTTGCACATGTGCAGGGTCGAAATCAGCCATCATGGTGACGACAGCATATTACCGACGTACTTGTGCCTTAGCAATCACGCTGTGCTATTCGGGTACAGTCAAAATGCTTTAAAATCTTAGATTCCTCCACGTTCAATATAAAGCAGCTTCTACTCATTTCAATTTTCATATCAATTAACATTTTGTTCCTCGAATTTTTTTTTTTTTCATTCACTAAATTAAATTGTCTAAATTTAGTTGCGTAAATTACATTAAGTTGTTTCTCTTCTTCTTCTTGTGTACCTAAATATAGACAGATTGAGAAATACGAGACGAATTCATTCATGATACTTTTTAGAGCAATGAGGAAATTACTCTAATCGGATAATTAAATTAAAGTTGCTTTGTTAATTTATGTGCTGTAGATATTTTAATTTAAATAGATTTAGAGCAGCTAGATGGGAAAATGACTTGAAAAAGACTTTTGTGATGATTGAAAAGTGAATTTTTCTAGAAATTTTGTGGATTTTTGAAATAATGATAATATTAGAGCTTTTGCTGACTAGCACAAACTGATCAATGTTCAAGCTCTAGACCGTCGTGAGTCTGGGTTCATGGTGGATTCAAATCGAATCCGGACAGAGGCTGGCTCTAGACAGGCGTGACTCTGGGTTCATGCTGGATGTAAATAAAATCCGGATAGAGGCTGGCTTGTCTCTGACTTGAATTTCGGATGTATTAACCGACTTGAGCTATTGTAGTCTACTCAGAAGTGTATTTAGGACGACTAAAGGGTCAAATTATCTGGAACAGGGTCAAAAAATGTCAAGTTAGAACAACCTTGGGACTAGATAGCTCAAATTAGAGTCGAATCAACTCAAGCCAGCTCGAAGTCAACATGACTTGAGTCAAATCGAGTCGAGTCGACTTCAAGCTCTGCAATCAAAAAAAGACAGTCAGCATTCGTCTGAAATGCAATCTATCTGCATCCCAAAAAGACAAAACGTTGTAGAAAATGCAAAAAATAGTGACCCAGGTCAGCAGGACTATAGCACTTAAAATTCAAAACTTATGTCTCTATAAAGCTTCACTTCCTTTTCCTTCGATAACAAGTCCATTAAATTTTGACTGTGAATTTTCTCAATAATTCAATAAAAATGAATAGCACATGCTACTCAGCTACTCAAAATGTTCAAAATTTTTAAGCTTGTTAAGCTCCTTTTCCATTTATTTCATTATCTTTAACGGTATAAAAGCTTTTATGTTGATGTGAATAGCATTTCATTGAGTTGCTTTTGAGGAATTTACTTAAAAGGGTAATAAAGGGGTTCAAAAGCTCGATTCATGTTTTATTTTCTTATTTGATTTGGATTTCCTTTGGCTCTTTTTGAAGTGGAATTGCTTTGACACAGAAGAATAATGGGGTCAATTTGTAGAGCATTTAATTTAATTGGATAATTTTGTTATTTGAGATTTTTTATTAAATTAATTAGATTTGACAAAGATTGATTGGAGCTGGAGTAGAATTGAAATTTTAATGGATGAATTAGTCAATTGGATACTATACAATGTTCAAATACATAGTAGGGCTCGTCCTAAATTGTAGGCCTAGAGTCTTACTTACTTACTTCGATGGCCGTACAGATCAACTGTACATGGTCATCCTTATTTAGTGGAGCTTCTACAGGTCTTCTAATAACATGTCCAGCCCTGGAGTCTTGGACGAACTATAAGGTACAGTCGAAATCTCCAGGCTTGAGTATCCAAAATTAAGGAAATGAAGAACTGATCACCCAAAATACAGGAAATACAGGCCTGCTTATGTAAAATGCAGGTAATGCAGACTTATGCATCTAAAATCCATCAAATGCAGGTCCGTGATTCTTGGACGAACGCTATAAAATAGTCATTCTAGACACATCTGCTCAGAAATGCAGGAATGTCCATGAAAATGCAGGAAATACAATTCTGTGCATAAAAAATGCATCAAATGCAGCACTGTGATTCTTAGCACAATCTTATAAAATAGTCATTTTAGACACATCTGTTGCAAAATTTATAATGAAGTAACCTTGCCGTAGCTGCAGCTTCGCTGACCAATCAGATCAATTCTGATCCAAGTCTTCCATCAGATTACACTTGAAGTTGGTTTTATTGCCTGCCACCACTTGCCAATTTCTAAAAATCATCTGCAATACTATGCCGAATAGCATAAGTCAGTTAATCGATCCATAATTTGGCATCAGGCCTGTTTGACTCTAACACGTTGCCAAATTTAAACTAAATTCGACATGTTGGATGATATGAAGAGATTCCTGCACAAACTTAGAGTCATACTGGAATGGGGTCTTATTTTTGATTAATCATCCAATTTGTGCTATTTTGGTATAAAGTTACGATGTAGAGATCATAGTCTTAATAATTCACATCTTTGTCACGCGTAGGGAAAGACTGCTCTTTCCTTCAAAACCTTTCAATGTTCAAATCATTGAGATCCAGAACTGAACTAAGGCAATTTAAGCCTAATCAACGTTTAACGACTAAGATTGGCATTACATCCTGTAGCCTACAAAGAAAGCCTGTCTGAATCAATCTTAAATTGCAGTAAAATCATAAAAACAAGCCCACAACAGCTTTAACATGTCCATCCGCCCAACCATTAGCAACTGTCGAGTTGTCATTCCTCCGTAGGCGATAAATTTATCAAAAAATGTTGCTAGATGGACAAATGAAATTCTAAAAATTAACTTCCTTCCTTCAAGATATATTTCTCAGGATATAAATTTATTTAAAAATAAGAAAAACAGGCAGTTGAATTTTAAAGGAAGGCATTAAGATAAATGGAAGTAGAAGAATACTTTTTTTGGAAGCTCGATAATCTTCAACGACGACGTTAACAATTCATCGTCTTTTTTTGAGAAAGTTTCTGAATGTGCTTTAATGTCTTGAAATAAAAGCTTTAAGTCAGTTTCGGACGGAAAATTTATGAATGAATTAGGAAAATGGAAAATTACAGAAAATTTTTATGCAAATATGGCAAATGAAGTTTTTTTGTCAAAATAAGTAGTCGAAGCGATGCCTTTAATGTCCCATAAGAAAATTTGTAATTTATTAGAGTGTTTTTTGGGCTTAAAAACTTTTTGGACAGCTCTCGGCTATTTTGAATTAATTTGAATTTTCGTGAGGAATTCTGCTAGATTCTTAACAGTCGTGATGAAGATGATGTGAAAATTCGTGATGCTCTCTTTTTTGCTTCAATTTAATTAAGGTTTATGAAGGGAAATGTCCATAATAAAAATGTTGTAATAAAAAATTTCATTTAGAAAATTAAATATTCTTGGAGCATTTATGTCGTTTAAAGTGAGTGAGAGGGAATTTTTTTATTAAATATATTAATTTTGAGGAGTATAATAAGACAGATTAGAATTCAGATGACATTATGTGTTATTTATTAATTTTAAAGGCGTTTATGGCCATGAATTAATAATATTTAAGTCTCATTTAGCTCACCTTGATTGAGTATCGCTCAGCTCGACTTGATTTAGTCAAGTTCAACTCGACTTGATATAGTCTTGCTCAGTTTAACTTGATTGAGTCTTCGCTCAGCTCGACTAGATTGAGTCTAGCTCAGCTCAGCTTGAGTGAATCTCGCTCAGCTCGACTAGATTGAGTATCGCTCAGCTCGATTTGATTGAGTCTAGCTCAGCTCAACTTGAGTGAATCTCGTTCAGATCGCCTTAATTGAGTCTCGCTCGGCTCGACTAGATTGACTCTTGCTCAGCTCGACTAGATTGACTCTTGCTCAGTTCGATATGATTGAGTCTCGTTCAGCTCGACTTGATTGAGTTTCACTCAGTTCGACTTGATTGAGTCTCACTCAGATTGACTAGATTGAGTCTCGCTTAGTTCGACTATATAGAGTCATGTTCAGCTCGACCTGATTTAGTCTCACTCAGCTCGACTAGATTGAGTCCCGCTCAGCTCGACTAGATTGAGTCTTGCTCAGCTCGACTTGATTGAACCTCATTCAGCTCGACTTGATTGAGTCTTGCTCAGCTCAACTTGATTGAATCTCGCTCAGCTCGACTTAATTGAGTCTCGCTCAGTTCTTATTAATATTTAAGTCTATCTCAACTCAACACCGGTTGTGTCTTTGTCAAATCAGTCCCAACTCATTAAGTCTCATTCAAATTAAACCTATTTCGACAAATATAAATAAATTAAGCAAATAGCTACCCTCATTAAATAAAAATTGTTTATCATGACTTATAATTAAAATAACTCAAATAATTCAACAAAAAAAGTCAATTAAATCTCAAATTGCATGGGAAGTTGACATCTGTCAATACTTCTTACTGACACCCCATTCACAAAAATACAATATTTAAGCAATGTCACGCTACCAAACATAATTTAATAATAATTTCGTAAGAGCAACACAGTCCATCGATTATTTGATTTTTTTGTTTATAAATTGATTTTGATTGGAACGGTCGAATGGATAAAATTGATTGTTTTCCGCAGTCGATGAAGAGAAATTTCCGTTATTTTTTTCTTTGTGTTCAAAGTCGTGAGCTGAAATAAGTAAAATGATTAATGCTTAGGTCAACGAAGTGTGTTACTTGAATTATTAAAGCACTTTTCAGCACGGCTAAATGAAAATATTTGTTAAAGTCATGAGGAAGTCATAATGAATCCCGATCGGGTCATCAGAATCCATCTCCCATTTCAATGCTGGCTGAATACAATTTATTATTCAATGATTGAGTGCCTGTACACGAGAGTAAGAGCCTTCAGCGACCATCAATTCAATAGCTGCATGCGAAGTTTGTGTTTTCATCTCGATTGGTACACTTGAGTGCTTTAAATTTATCACTGTCTAATGATATGGCTGGTTGAATTGTTGGGCTGTTTTTTTTTTTTGTTGTTGGCTTAAAATGATCATCATGATGATGAAAGGAAGGCTCTCTCTTTTTATTATTTATTTAAGTTTTCTTCATGTCGATTTTCATTTTCGTGGACTGAAAAGGTTTTTCTTTCTTTTTTTCGTCGACGGATAACAAAAATGATGAATGAATTCTGCTCACAATATGGTTATAAATAGAGTCCTTGGAGTGAAATTATTCAAAATTATTTGAAATTTTGAGACGTAATTGATTGATTTTGTGGCTTGAGGTGGCTGTAGTTGGTGGCTTTTTGACGTTTGGAGAGCTTTTTTGAGGAGGATGATGAGTAAATTAAGGTAAATTTAAATTTTTGTCATCAAAATGGGTCATAGATAGTCCTCAGAGTCACTCTTTGTCAATTGACCGTCAACACGTCTTTATACTAATGTCCTAGCTACTAGGTTGCATCTATTGGATTTAAGGAAGGTTTAAGTCATTTTGACAGCCATTTTTAAGTGTGTACTGATCAGATAAGTCAAATTCTGACTAAGAATCAACAATTATCGCAGTTTTTATCATCAAATGAGCTTTTATGGCTCTTTTACTGGCATTTCCCCTTGAAAAAGCAATGAAGCTCCACAGAAGTGACCATATCAAGACCTCAAGACCAGCCTGTGCCTTTCGGACTTAATTCGAAATTTCCCTTCAAATTTCCCTTCAAACCCCCAAAACTCTCAAAAAACCACCATTTGTCCATAACATTTCCGTAAAAAAGTCACACAATGCTTCCAAATTACACCACACAGGAACCACTCAAACAAAAAAAATGAAAAAAATTTCAGATGAAATGAGGCTTCAAAAATTTGAGCTTTTATGAAATGAGCCAGATGATGATGACGATAATTAAATAGAAAACTTTTTTTTTTTTTGCACGCTAGATTGAATCGACAATTTTTAAAGGTCTTTTGGCAATTTCACATTGTATAACCGTAAATTTGTCAATACTTTATTGATCATCATTGGTAATTTATGTGCCTTTTTTTTGGGGTTGTAAGGGAAATAATTTTGGTTTTTATAGTGGCTGTAAATTTGGGTTTAGTGTGATTGTGATTAAGAAAATAGATGGAAAGGTTAGGAAATGATTATTTTGAGGATATATTGATGTGGTGGGGGTGGATTGGGGGTTAGTGGCTTTTAAGGCTCTACTACAACTATATTATTCACATCTAATGGAAGCTGTCTCGATATGGCATTCAAATGGGACGTCTAAATGGGTGGACTATGACATTCATACTGTGCATCCAAATGGGTGTCTAATGGCATTTACACGGGGCATCCAAATATGTGTCATATGGCATTGGCAATGGGCATCCAAATGAGTGTCATATGGCATTCACATAGGACATCCAAATGGATGTCAGATGGCATTTTGTGGGACATTAAAATAAGTTCTGTATGGCATTTTCATGGGGAATTCAAATGGGTACAATAAGCCACTTTGTGGATCATTCAAATGGATTCTATATGATTCCACGTGAGGGATTAACCTCAGTCAGGTAAATCATCAAAAATTCAACTTCGCATCCATTCTAAGGACACCAAACAAGCATCAAATCATAAAAAATTGTGCACATTTCTCATTCGTTGTCTGCATATCCCACGATACTTACATTTATCACCAGAAAAAAAAAATACAATACTACCCATAAATTTCACTGTCGAAGGCCATAAAAATTCACAAAAAAACTAAGAAGCATTATGATCCTTCCTTCCATACCTATCCATATCCTTTCGAGATAACACAACAACAAAAAGGAATTTATAGCTGCTAATTTCCAAAAAATCTTCACGTTTTACGATTTTATTCTCACAAGAATTTACTATATATACAAGATAGTAAAACTTATGCCTTTTCGTCCACAAAACTGAGTCCTTTTTGTCATGACTGCAGATTCGTCTGCAATCCCCACCAGCGTTGGATGTTTCATGCCATAAGTGTAAATTTTATTGCTGTGCGACATCTCATGCTGACTATAAAATCGTTTTTTCGTCGTAACTGCATTATAATTATGATTTATTTAAGACATAAACAGCTTTTTATGTAACAGATCAAAAGATTGTTTGTGCTGTTACGTGACGGCATTTCAAACATAATCAGATGATTTGAGTTTGCCTCTACATTATTTACGATTCAACAAATTTCAAATGACATTTTTTTGTTGTTCAGACATAACATAATCTTATTTATCACACTCTTTTGTTGGTTACAAAGCGATAAAGAATTTTGTGTGTTGGAGGACGATGAGGATATGAGAGTTGGAGGGACTTTTAGTGCTGAGAATAGTTTGTGTTGAGGATATTTGGAGGAAAATCTGCATAGATAGCTAGTTAAGCTTTAGGGAAAGTAGGCATATAAAAATTTTACAACATTTTGTGTCCGCACGTAAGATTTCCGATTGTTTGGATTAGAGTTGGCATGTTGATAGCCCCTTCTGCAGGTTGTCATCTCCCGCCAATGAACCTTTGTGCAGGCTGTCATCTTCCTTGGATGGTTCCTTCTGCAGGCTTTCGTGTTCCCGCTATGGTCCCTTCTGCAGGTTGTCGTCTTCTTCCAATGGTCTTTTTAACTGCCATATTCCTCCGATGGTCCCTTCAGCAGGCTGTTGTCTTCCTTCAATAGCTTCTTCTGCAAGTTGCCACCTTCCTCGGTTGGCCCCTTCTGCAGGCTGATCTCTTCCGCCGATGACCTATTCTGAAGACTGTCATCTTCCTGGGGTGACCCCTTCTTTAGGCTGCCACCTTCCTCTGATGGCTCCTTTTGCAGGTTTCCACCTTCTGCCAATGACCCCTTCTGCAGACTGACATCTTCCTTCCATGGCTTCTTCTCCAGGTTGCAATCTTCCTTTCATGACTCCTTCTGAAGGTTTCAACCTTCCTCTAATGACCCTTTTGCAGGCTGCCAGATTCTTTTGATGGCCCCTTGTGCCGTCTGCTCCTTTCCTCCGATGGCTCCTTCTGAAGGCTGTCGTCTTCCTTTGATGGTCCCTTTTGCAGGCTGTCGTCTTCTTTTGATGGTTCCATCTGCAGGCTGTGGGCTGCTTTGATGGTTCCTTCTGCAGGCTGTCATGCAACTTTATTATGGTTCCTTCAGCAATTTAATGCCATCTTTCAAGTATCTGCTCATTCTCCTGGCTTCCATTGACAGTTCAAAACCTGACTCTCACCAACTCTGTCTCGGACACAATAATTTACAACAATAAGCTCCCTGAATCTGATTATTTTTTGGCAATATTCTCAGGAATTTCATTATACGAAACTTAACAACCAGCAATATTCTAAAAAAACTCCAATTTTCTTATCTTTTTACATTCAAAAAGCAGCAAAAGTTTTTTTCTTTATCCATCGTAAAAACTTTCCATGCTGACTCATTCAAATAATTGCATAAATAATTCAGGAAAGGTACGACGAATAAAAAAAAGGGTTGAAAATTGCCGAAGTTAATTAGATCATTTTGACCATGAATTGACAAATTTAGATTTTTCATGTTAGATTAAATTTAATTCCACCTGATAGTTGTTATATTGAGGGATTAGGAGTGGGTGGTAGAATTATGAATATGGTGTAATTGAATGTGGAACTTATGAAATTTGATTTGGGGTTGAATTGAATGAATGAAATATTTTGAGGATTATGAAGAATTTTATCGTGGAATTAAGCTGCTCATCATGGCTTCTGATCTATATTTGCGGGTTTTCATGATATACAGCCCTAATAGACAATGAGCATAGTCTGAGTATACTCACTTTTGTGAGTATTTAGATGTTAGGGCAGTAGAACATTTATATGTTAGGGCAGTTAATCCCAAGTTAATCCGGTTTTAATGGCTTTCTGAAGAATTTTATGAGAATTCCTCAGTGTCGTTTAGTTATTAAGTAAGGCTCTTAAAGTGGCGATTGTTGAAAATTCAAGGAACGAGGCACAATTTTGCGTTACGTATTAATTTCACGACTCCTTGCATGAAAGTTACAATAATTCTATTTTTAAACAAATGACAATGACAAATGGCTCGCGAATGTCCCAAATATTAAATATCCCAATCAACTGATGCATAATCATGATTAATTAATCAGAAAATATGTTCAATATCAATTCTATTTAATTAAAACCAAATGCAGCATATGTAAATTCCACTAACCGATTATTCATCCATTTAGTCCGAATGATAAATAATTGAAGCTCCAATAAAGCTGTGGTTATCGCTAATGATACCTCATTTATTTTCAATATTATCTCATCTAAAATTAAATTGCATTATTTTTATATTTTATTCGACACCGACCAATCCATTTAACAAGCATAATCAGATTTACAATTTTTTTTTGGAAAATAACTTTTTTATTTTTTACATTTGAATTAATTTGCATGAGCTCATTAATTATGTTCAAAAGCACACAGCATAAAAAAAAGCCAAACATAACATGAATTAAACTTTTTAATGAGCATTTCATTTGATTGTTCATTTATGGTGGTGACAGTCACTAATGAGCATTTTTTTAACGCTTGTTCGAGCACTTGATTGTTTTACAGACATAGTCATAGACTGGAAAAAAAAATAGAAAATTATCTCATTATGATGAAAAAAACTTTTTTATTTGGTTTTGTTGATGAGATTTATAGACAGGAAATTACCAGAAATATTTTCATTGTAGCTAATCTGTAAGGATAGGTTGGCAGCGAAAAATTGGGAATGGTCAAGTGGTTGAAGCATCGGACTACCGTTCAAACGATCCGGGTTCAATCCCAGGGAAATTCTAGCTGAATTCGGATGCTTCTCCGCTGTTCTAGTCACAGAAACTCGGTTTGTAAGATACGCGACACACAAATTGTGGCTAGGTCCGTTGCATTGATATATCATGGGTCATGCAACGTGCAGAATTGGGGAAGGCAAAAACGTCCATACGGACAAAAACAGTCATCACGACAAAGTGTAAGATAGGTTGAAAATTGAATGGGAAGTAATCAAGAAGAAGACAGAAATTGTTTTGTAAATCCTTTCTTTTTGGATGGATATGAATTTTTATTATTTCACACAAAAATGCCTTTTTTTCAACCTTCTTAAAATAATTTTTATGATCTTTTGGGGTTTTTTGGCACTTTTAAACCTTTTTCTGTTGAATTGTACAAGAAGGTGTGCGGTAGTTTGATAGTGAATGACATGCTTAGGGTGTCCATGTGCTGTGTTTTTCCCGGGACGATACTAAACTCTTATATCATGCTGCTGTGTTCAAAAAGACTCTTTTAATGTCTAGATAGATAGATTAAAGATTAGAATTTGTCGATGACGAAAGGGCACTGCGATCTACGATCTGTTTTACCATCCCTGAGTGTCGTTTAAAGTAATCCGATCTCCTTAATAAATTTAATACATTTTAATGCCTAACTTAAGATTGTCCAAATTTTTTCAAACGTTTCCCGAAGCTTTCCTTAGCAAGCTAAAAGCATACTTTCAAGTGCAGAGTAAGCTGAGAGCAACAATCACGAGCATGCTCATCAAGTGTATTTAAGATGAGCAGATTCTCCAGATTACATGGATCACACTTGTTCTGTACGGCCAGCGAAGTAAGATTCTCGAGAACATGCTATTTCTCTGTTAGAGTTTGCGAAAATCAGATGATCATCCTACACATGTTGTAATATTTGTAAGAAAATGAAGAATTTTTGAGGAAAAGATGAGGAAAAATTTGCCGAAATTTGGGTTACACATAGCTTTTTATTGAACTATTTAGATCACAGAACCATTTGAGTATATAGTCATTGTCTCACATGTATTTGATACTTTTTGTGGTTAATATTAAAATTCAGTTGATGATTTGTTATGCAATTTAAAGTCGGATCCTGTTAACATCCATTTGATATGATTTGAATGGGTTTATCAATGCTATTTGCATATCTAGTTACAAAATGTGTGAAACAAATTTATCTGCATGGCTCAAACAGCGAAAAGCAGCCGAATCTAACTAAGCATTGACAGAGTATGAATCCGAATTGTTAAAGCATGAAGATGAAGATCTAACTCAGTGTCAGGAAACTTGCAGGAAACCTATGTGTGTCAGTCGCGATTATCAACAAAGTTGTTCCGCGAACAATAAAATATTGCCCACCATCACTCTAACAATTAAGCCTCAGTAGCTTTTTCACTGCTTCGAATATTCTAGGAGTTTACCCAAGAATCAAGACATAAATGCAATCAAATTGCCTTGATTTAAACCATGACTTCATCTTCCAATAAAGATTTAAATAATCTCACCAAAATATATCCATCCCAAATTCCTTTAAACATCCACAAATCTCACAAAAAAATCATCTCAAAAACCCAACAAACCAGAAAATAACAAAAAAGGACATACAAGCAAAAATATTGATACTCATAAAAAATCTCACTTTATGTTCATCGTGCCTCATCATGAGAAGAATCAGGAAAAAGGCTCTTCAAATATCAAGAGTCATCTTCTTCCATTTGCTGTTGCTGTGCTTTCATTTTGCCATCCATTTATTGATTCCTTCATTCATCCATAAGTGGCATAAAATAGTCCCTTTTTTTGCTTCCATTCAATCTGAAGTTGTAAAAAGTTGAATGAAAATTGAGGCAGACAGCAACAAGCTTTAATGCTTGTTACAAAACACAAACTCCCCGTAACATATCATCATGATGAGTGTCGAGTGGCCTATTTTAAGCTTCTCATTCAGAGAATATTTTACACACGCATACATGTTTCGCGTGCATATACATAAAGTCCATAAAGCAATGATGCACGAAATTAAAGGAAAATAAATGCTGATTTTTACATTTATTGATGTTTCGGTTTGCGGTTTTCCTCTTTTTTTGATATGAATAAAATATGGCATTTGCGAATGTTAATGTATTTGATGTCGACACAAAATTTTGTTTCGATTTTGCAATAAAAACACACAATTTTTTAGTCCCTAAGATTTATGGCATGCAAGAAGGAGAAAAAAATGGCAAGTGAACAAAGTCACAATCATATTAAATGATGTAGGATGTTATTGCGCATTTTATTGGTTGAAATAATTGATGAAGAGTGAGTTATGTGGATTGACAAGTGTGGGATAGATGCATGGGAGTCGGAAAGTTGTTAAGAAGTCTGGCTTGATTCAAGCTGACGATTTAGTTAATGATTTTTTAATTGTGCAACTATATTGTGTTTCTAAGAAACACCTTGTGGCAAATTTTTCTTTTGACTGTCAAAATGGGCATCAAAACATCCTTCATGATGACTTTATAGCTGTTCCACGTCGTGTCACTATCCTCAAGTGTTCCCTAACAATAACTGGCGTGGTCTTTCTGTAATAGGAAAGCATACTCTTTGCCTGTTAGGGAATTTGACATAATATCAAGGCAATAACTAGATTTTCCGTCGAGTAGTTCCATTTTGTACAGGTAATTCCCAAGAAAATGTCATTAGTCGGCCGTAGATCTAGTTATTGATTAGACATTGGGTCAAAGAGTCCATTTAGGGTCGTAGCTGTACCTTAGTGACCACATTGTATTGATTGAGATTATTTTTAACATTCTGTCTACTAAACATAATCTCCAATCACCAAATTGGCATTCTTACAGTCTCTGACTGCTGCTGGGTATCATTGAACGCTACTTTATGTTTGTAGGATAGTTTTGACACCAATTATCAATATACAGTCCATTCTAACAGGCAAAGAGGTACCGTAGTGGTATTTCTATAACATGAAAGCATGCCCTGTCTGTCAGAGATCTGTTAGACCCAAGCTTATGTATCCTGATCGGTACACATTGAACTGCTACCACCACGACAGCGAATGAGCAATATCCTCAAAACTAAGTTGCATTCAATTACCAAATTTAGCTATTTTTACCAATCGCTTGTCATTTACACATAATTTACTCATTAATTCCATAATTCTTGTTCCTCTCTTAAACCAACGACCACTTGACCACTTCCAGTCAACCACTTAATCCCTCTGTCTCAATGAAAAATGATTGCATACTTCTTGATCTTCAATATCCAATATAATCCTCATGATAAACAAAAAATAAATCAGAGATGCCTTTAAAAGCTCAATAGCTCACAGTGTCAAACAAAATTTGATCAGAAAATTCTTTTGAACCTTTTTTTTGGCTGTAAATCTACATTTACACAAAAGCATTTTAATCTCGAGTATCTCGAGGCGAGATTTTATTTTGTAGCTTATCAAAATATTCGGACCAGTGCTGATGTCTATAAATATCCATGATACTCAATATTTTTTTGGATCTAATCGACACCATGTGAATCTGAACAGATTGTTGGGGATTAAAAAATGTTTTTCGAAGGGTCCGGATGTGTTTTGAATTAAATTTTTTGACGCATTTGCTTTTGGGGATTTTTGCATTTAAATTGATTGAAGCTTTTTGGTGTTTTGGATCAGATGTCTCAAAATAGGAGGTGTTTAATAAGAGGTATCAGGTGAATTTTAAGGTTAGGGTTACATCCTGAAGATAGATTTCACCGATAATGGCTTGAAACCAGAATCACACCAGGCTGGATCTGGATTTTCAGTCATTTCTGCACCCAGAGTGTTTCTTTCACAAAAACGACTGTTAATTTTTTTCAAAAAAAAAAAATATTTTTGTCGATAAAATTCAATTTTTTTTTTGACCGTTACTTATACTTTTCTTCGTAACGTAAATTTTTATTTTGAAATAAGTTGAGTTCGAATACTTCGAATTTCTTCGATAATCAAAAGTCGAAGAATTCGAATTTGAGACGGCCACACTCTGTCTGCACCATGTGTCTTTCGGGAATGATATTAAAGTCTATATCGATCTTGTAATCATCAATCTTAATTTTGGGACATCTTACAGTCACAGCTTTCATGTAATTTCAAGTTCGAGATTGAGTCTACAAGGAAATTCCTCGCAAACTCGTCTTCGATCTTCCTTTACTCGGAACAGCTAATTCAATACTCCTTAAACTGTATTTAAAGTATTCTTTAATAAGCTGCTTCATATTACACAAGATCAGAATTTTGAGGTTTCAAATACATAAATATACCATAAAAATATTAAACAACTCTTTCAAAAATACATCCTACATTCATGATATTTTTCACGTATCAGATTTTATTTATGAGCACATACTCAGAAGAAACAAAACTGGAAAAAAACCATAAAAATTGTTCATTGATTCTCATAATGTAAAAGTTTACCTTATAATGAGTAAAAAAAATATTAAACAATTTAATGGAAAAAAAATTTACTTTTATATCAACAAAAAAAGTGGGCGATGTCAAGGGTTGGGAACTTTGTTGAATGATGAAGGTTGAAATGAGGATGAGATTGCTTTCAAATAGAGTTAGGAGCAGAGTTGGCTGGATTTTAAAGCGGATGTGCCTTGGCTGAAGTCTGGAATCTCAATATACTGTCCATCTCAGCTCGTTGCGATTCGAATTTCATATAGAATCGAGTCAACTTTTACTTATCAATGATCCTTGCTTCGAGTAAACTTTGAGATTTGTTTTCAAGTTCTACATGATCTGCGATTGCTAATCCTTGCTAAGCAGGTTGTTTAGCTATTTTACCACTAATTGACAATCAGAGCTCAAGTTCAATTCGGATTTTGAACAGAAAAGCGAACTTTAGACGACTTAGCGGCTTATAATATTCATTTAAACTTCAAGCTCTTAGTAACAAACGTTGAGCAGAACTAGTCCATGAATAAGCTCGCAAAATTGAGTATGTTTTGTAGGGTTTTCCGAAGTATCGTTCTCCACAAATTTCGGAAACCAAGACCGAGACCGTGACTTCCCAGGTAGTCAGTTTGATAGAATAAGTCTCAATTTCAACATCGAGAACCTTTAATGCTTATATTGAGCTGTATTGATTCAGTATACTCATGAGTACCCTCATTTACGTGAATATGTTCATTTTCTGTTAGAATGACTTACGTCTTCTAGTCTTTGTCCTCAATTTGATTCATTTTCCAGCCATTACCTTAAAGCTATAACAACAAACTCAGTATCCAATCCTAAACCAACATCCATACCATTTACCAATTCCCTCCACTTCTTCAACTTCCCACTCATCGATGCTCCACCCAAACATCTAATTTATTTCAAAAAAAGGCAACAATAAATAAGCACATCGATTGAAAAATAATGGAATGAAAGTGTACACACACATATACATACACTTGTTTAGTTCATATGAGTGATGAGAGACGAAATTTAATGCAAAATCGATTTCTTTTCTAAATTGATGTTGGATGTTGATGATGTGGTTAACAGTCAATGGCTGTATGGCATGATGTAAGTGAAGTCTTTATACATATCGCGATATGATGATGATTAAATATTTTTTAAATTAAGATCCACGAACGCTCGTTTAATTTTTTGTGTATATATTTACCAGCCATGACGTATGGCTTGTGAAAATAAATAAATTGCTCGATAGCAATCGATTCTTTGGCCGTGACGAGATTTTCATGCTTTATATTCAGAAATGACAGGTTTTATTTTAAGCACATGTGCTTGTTATATTGAATGAAATTTAAGATGACTGTTGATAATGGTTTTGTGCTGGTTTTGTTTTTTTTTTGTGACACAAAGAATCTTGTTGAAAATGGCAATTTTTCACGCTTTTGTTATTTTTATGAAGCTACAGTGTTGCGACTTTGACGAGGACTTAAATTTCAAAAGTTTTGTTTAAAGCTCTCGGATTTCATTTATTTTTCTTTCTTGTTAGCAATTGTATACAGTAATTGATTGAACTTCTGTGGATTGATTACAGCTGATAGAAGGTTTTGTAGATGAACTTGAGCTGCACAGTAGGGCAAGCTGCATTAACATTCTTATCGTATCTAATATGACTTAGCGAAGACCTTGCGAACACTCTCTCTAATAGACTGTGAGCAAATTGACCAAAATGAGCATGCTAATGAGGAATACTCAATCAATATAGTTGAGCATGCACAATTTTGTGAGTATACTCAATAACAACGCGGATCGAGTAGGCTCGGTGGTGGAATGGATTTGGACTTCGATATCTAATTATTGTAATATACCGACCAAGTTGTCATGGGTTTGAGACTAAGGAGGAGAAACAGTTTTTACCTGTTTTTTAATCATAAGCAGTTGGAACGCGCCTTACAGCCTCCTTTTGTAAGCTAAAGACAATAAGCTGAGAAAAGTGTCATCAAAGGAGTGGTTCTGATCGCACTATAAACTGAATGTCTGCTGAGTGCAGTGATCTGACACACTCCACTTGCTGTGAGCAATCAATCATTAGACACGAAACGCCCAAGAGCTGCTTCAGATCCTTAACAGGCAAAGAGACCACTTTTAGACACCGTAGAGGTCCTTCTGTACCATGAAATCATGCTCTTTGCCTGTTAGGGGATGATCTGGATACCTAAAAGTTTATTTAGCGATTACCTACCAAAAACTCTCTGTGCAGTTCGGGTAAGATCCTTCATGCCTTCAAAGATTGCTTCTTACATTTCAAGGATGGACTTTCTTTTCTGCATCATTAACTTTAGTTTCATAGCAATCAAATGCCATCCCACAAGTTATATTTACTATAATTCTTCCATTCAATCTCCTTAAAATATTCTTCCTACTTTTTTTATAGATTTCAATAAATCTTCTAAACAAATCGTAGAACTCAACAAGTTGGAAAGTTGTGTTGTGGGGGGTCGTTCAGATGTTACGTACTTTACTTACTTATTTCGCTGGTCGTATAGATCAGTTGTGATCCATGACCTCCCACAGGAGTCACCTGAAGCTGGCTTCATCACTGGCTTCTTCTTCCCAATTCCGATACCAAGTGCTTGTTACATAACATGAGAAATTGAGTTTGTGACCATCCCCGAGGCCCAGAAGAAGGTGATTAGTATCAAATTGCTTTCATTTTTTAGGGCGCCCCCTGATGGTCCTCAAGGTACTCAAGAGTCTCAGAGAGTCTGAGAACGTGACGTAACAACTGAACAGTCCCTTTTACAACTTTACTGTAAAGCACTTTAAAGTTTGATTCCCCTTGAGGGACAACTTAAACAAGAATGAATCATTCCATCAACTATTTTGATCTTAAAAACTTTTTTTATTGCTCCACAACTTTGCAAACCAATTCAAAGCTTCAGCTTTCTATTTTAATCAATTGTTGTGAACGTAAGATTGAATCTCATAAAATAAAGGAAAGAAAATTGACTGAAACATTGTTTAACACAGCATAAAGATGAGAAATGAGAAAGAAGTTCAACAGCATTTTGTACACGACTTTTTTATCTCCGTGCTTCCAACAAATTTTTGTAGACGGATGTGCTATGTGTGAAATTAATTTTCTCATCCGTCAAAAATTTTCTTGTTCTTCTCAGTAAAGCTGCTGATTTTTTTGCCTGTAATTTAAATGGAAATTTGTGGTTTTATTTTGTATGCGATAAAGGTATTAAGGTATGGGAATTTAAGCACTTCATCCTCAGATTTTTCTTAAATGCTTTTTGAAATGTCTTGAACAGAAAATGAGCAAAAAGACAAGTGGTGCTGTTCACGTTGAAATTATACATGTGAATACATTTATTCGGTCGTAGTTCATTCAATGTAGCTTGTGATGCAATGGAAGTTGTTGAATGTATTTAAAGGTGAAATTGCATAAGATTAAAGGAAAGCTGATTATGTGGTGACAGATTTCTGGTTTTGAGGAAATATTGAAAAAGGGGGAAATATGGAAAGTATTTTATGGTATTTTATGAGTTCACAGGAACTTTTTAAGATCTGCGATAAGAGTGGATAAGAGTGGAGAAGAGCGGATAAGAGGAATAAAATATATAATATTGAATAGGGTTTGAATGCAAGCCAAACTATTTCTGGTCGGAAAGTTCAATTGCGATTCATATTTACTTACTTACTTTGATAGTAGAACAGATCAACTGACATCCTTAACCTCCATAAGACGTCTCATAATGCTGGCTCTATCGCTATCTAAAGCAATCGTTATACAATCTCAATCGACAGCTTCTATCCTAAATTCAGGTTAGAAGTGACTAAATTACTAATTTACTGACTTACGTACTTCGCTAACTGTACAGATTAATTATACTCTATCGCTGGCTTCCGCTTAATTCCAATAACAAATGGTACACTCTCTAAGCAGCGGATAAGCGGCAATGTACAAATAGTTAGAGCTTCGGACGCTACACTGCCTATATCAACAGCTTCTATCCCTCAGTTCTTAGATCTTCTTCGTGCAATCCATGATCTCCAATAAATTCCATTTGAAACTGTCTAAATTACTAGTCTACTGACTTCCTTACTTTAATTCCAATACAGATCAACTCAGATCCATGGCCTCACTCAGATGCCGCTTGAAATTGACTCTATACCTGGCTTCCGAATGCCGAATTCTAATACCAATTGCTATTCTGTCTATATCAACAGTTTCCATTTATGACTACTAGCCACTGCTTATCAATTCACCATTCCCAAATGCAACACCACTCCATAATTACAAAACATAATTAAATTTTCATCAACTATCCTCAAAATGTGCCATATCATTGATCTCAAAAATTAACAAACACTTAAAAATCAATAGCAATAATCATCAGCAAATATGTTAGTCAATTTATGAATATTATCGAGTTTGTAGATTCAGAGTTGAATTAAGATAATTGGCAAAATTATTATTTAACATAGTTTTGCTTATAGATACCTGAACAGCTCGAGTCGGTTAATTGATGAAAATTTGGGCTCAGGGCGAGGTGACTCTGACTTGGTTCTGGATTCGATTTATATATAACTGACACTGTGTCAGAATCACAACTGTGGTTTTGGGTTTTGGATCGATTAACCAACTTGTGCTTTTCTCTGGAAGCCACTCAACATAGAAATGGCCAAAAATCCAGCTTAAGACCAGCTTGACTCTGGCCTGAAGCCGGATATCATTGAATCTGGTTTGAGTTTGGAGTCACGCTGCATTATGATTGAATTTTCGGCCATTTCCATACTTGTGTCTTTTGGACTCAGATTTTTAACTTTAGCAGTAGAATCGTTATCTTATCCCAAGTTAAAGTTGATGGCAAATTGACCAGTTGACTAGTTTAACCGTATTTTTGTCTACTCGAAGTCCTTGGACTCCATACTTACTTACTTACTTACTTCTCTGGGCGTGATCCATGGCCTCCCTAAGATGTAGCCTATAACTGGTTCTATTGCCGGCTTCCGGCTGCCAGTTGCCAATACCAAATGCAATGCTGTTTCTATCGATTTTTGGACTCCTTGGTATATCTGAATCGAAGATGATAAGTCACTCACATATCTAGCTCTGTACATCAATGTATCAATCCTCGCCTCTGAACTTCCAGTCAATATTCAATACAAAAACTCCCAATCCACTTTATTAAGACACAATGTTTAAAAATGCATTACAAATGCCAACCCTGCTTCACAAGAGAATTTTATCCATCCAGCATAGAAACGAAAGCATGTTTATCGATTCAACTAAATAGGATGGGATATACATTCTCATATTACATATACTCCTCAAGAGATATAGTAACATATTGCAAGCGCTTGTGAACATAAATTTTCCATTAATATCAACAACAATAAAATGCCTGAATTCTAGTATGAGTTCACTTATGAAACAACATAAAAAGCTCTTGTTGTTAAAATGAATAAAATATTTTGTTATGACTGCATATTAACACGTGTAATGCGTGATGACATTTTACGTCGACAAAAGGAAATGAGTAAAAAAGGATATTTGTGTCATGTATTCAGGCACGTATCAAAAAATACTTGATATTTTGTTCTATTTGATGTGTGACTTTACTTCCTTGGATGTTGAGTTAAAAAGCAATTTTTATGATTAATATTCTCGAGCTCTATGAGATTGAATCTCATTCACTAATGATCTCTGCTCAATGAATTGGTTCTGATTAGTGCTTCACGGCTGATACTAATTTGTGTGCTCATTCAATCGCATCGATGAGCTTTTTTACTTTTTAAAAAGTCATCCAGAGCGGTTGACATCAAAGGATGATGAGAGTTTTGATGGAATTTGATGGGATTTGATGGAGTTTAATGGAATTTGATGGAATTTAATGGAATTTGATGGATTTTGATGGAATTTTCATCAGCTGTTGCTGTATGTAATTGGCTGGGATGCGTATGTTAGTATTGAGGTATTAGGTTTGCTCAAAGCAAATCGGCACTGTGATCAATGATCTGTTAATCCATCCCAAAGCTTCTATAGAATGCCTATGTCCTTGATGAATCCAATAATGTCCAAATAGCGTTATTTGCGTATATAGAATTGAGGAATATCGGATTAAATCCTTTTACGATTCCAAAAGTCATCAAAATGTTGAAATTGGATGTTAATTGAAGTTTGATAGGTGATAGGCTTAAATTACTGCTTTGACACTTTATAGTGACAAGCTAGAACGGAAAACTGCAGCAAATCTCACATTCTGCCTTTCTGGCAATCTTTTCCGAGTTGTCAAGGTTATTTTTCCGTTAATAAACTATCATTGACAGATCCTGGCAACTATGTTGCACCCATGGGTTAGACACTCCAATTTTCAGTACTGCACTACCTGTATTTACTGTACTTTTCATTCAAGTACTTCACAGCATTGTATTTACTGTACTTTTGGAGTGTCTGATCCTTGGTTACGTCACTCTACTGCAAACCATCAAATATACAAGAAACTTCAAATACATTCCCAACAATCCCAACCATCCTCAACCAGAAACACACCCCTGTCCACAACAATCTACTTCAATTAATCTAGATATTCATCAAAGCTTTCTTCACAGCTTACTCTCAGTATCCATATACATATTTCTCATGAGTGCAATGCGAATGAAAGGAGAAAAAAAAAAGTTAATTTATTTAATAAATTTTCTGCACCATTATGACATCTTTTCACATTTCTCATTTCTTGTTGACTTGATTCATTGCGATCTGTCATGAGTGGTAAGTCGCTGCAGTATAGCATTTTTAAATTAAATTTTATGCGGTGTTTTTAACTTTTATTTGCATTATTATTCTAATATCTTACATCACAATAAGATAATACCTGTGTTGGAAAGGCTGAGGGTTTTGTTGCAGAGATAAATGATCGACTAATCGTAAAAGTTTAGAAATCACTTCTTTAAGGCCGAAATAAGATTAAATTTAATTTTAATCAGAATAACTTATTCATATTCATCATCGTACGTCACTTATCACAAAATCCATAAAATGACTGAAAATCCTTCAAAATGTGGCTTTACAAATGTTAGATTGACGACTCTTTTGAATCAAATTTAAATCCTCGCTTAAAAATTTAATTTTTCACTTTTTGAGGATATCATCCGATAAAGACTTTCTAAAGCCTTCTCAAATAAATGAAAAATCAACATGCTGAGGAGCTTTTCAATTTTTAAATCTGTATTAAAATGATGAACATTTTTTTTTCATAAATCAAAATTCACTCTTTTATGAAAGAAAGTGGAACCTTTGAATATCCAATTACGTAAGGCTATATATCCAACCCCAATTTTTGAAACCAAATACATTTTAATCAACCACATTTAGGTCAATAAACCAAGAAGTATCATAGAGACAGAATTGTATAATTGAGGACCTGAGACATTTGACAATTCTGTCAAGCATTTGACATCAATAGAACTGAATTATATCAAACATCAGCAAGATTTAACCTTATGCCGGATGGACAAATATACGTTTTAACTAGTTGATGGCCAGTTAATGTCCAGTATATGCTTATTTAAAACGAGTTAATCTGTGTCTCTAATAACTGAGCTCGAATCAGGTATTAGATAAGGAATATGCTTTCATGGAGCAGAAATACCACCACGGTACCTAAAAATTTCCTCTTTGCCTGTTATGGTAACAAACTTCACACGTAATGTCGTGAGCATCTTTCGAATTATGGACATGGATTGAATGTATTATTTATAATGAATTGAAAGATTAGTCTCTAGCGAGAATCGAACCCACATCCTCTTTAAAGAGTGAAACAGATATTCGGAATGTTGGCAAGCTACTCGACCATAGAAGCAAACAGAAGCTTTACTCTCACGTTGGCATATTCACCTAAATATGGCTCAATACCCCAAATTCCACCCTGCTCAGACTTCACTTACTTACTTACTTCGCTGGTCGTACAGATCAGTTGTGATCCATTACCATCCACTTGGTTTCTTAGATTGTTGTTAAGAGTGGCGGCTTGCTAGGCCAACACACTCTGTAATAACCACAGCCTCGTTTGACTCTGTCCCACTATGTGGCTTAGATTAACGATCTCACCTAGAAGGTGAGATTGGTACAAGTTAGAAGCGGCTTCACCACAAAATTCGTTCACCACTTTTAGGAGACTCAATCACCACATCACCCAAAAATCAAGTCATGCAATTACATTTCAATATTCATCCTCATTTCTATCCATAAATAATCCACAAAAAAGTGTGACATGTGTCGAACAAGCACAAAAAACTTAAAAAAAAAAATAATAAGGAAGGTTGTAAGGCAAAACGACCGAAGCTTCCCCTCATTTGTATCACTTTTTATGTGCACAGTAAATAACATTATACAACAACAAGCAAGCATTAACGTATCAACTTTCATAGAGAAGTAAATTTTCCTATATCGACAATAAATTGTGAAATGAAATGCAAATATTTTCCACAAATGACACTAAAAATAGCTTTTTTTTTTGTTGGTGTTTGTTTGCTATGGATTTTGTTTCTATTCGAATAGATTCCTTATTCTGAATAAAATATTATTGGTTTCTACGGCAGTTGAACTTTTGATGGCAAATATGATTGTAATAAAATTTGACACGTGTTGAATAAGAAGCTTGCAGCATAAATGTCAAAACCATAAAAAAATTTTTAATCACATGGGTATTGTTTGTAGGAATTTCGGAAGCCATTTGATTTGATGAATTTCGCGAAATTGTACTGGAATGGTGGAAAAAATGTCAAAAGCGTGATGAAATGTTCAGACTCCACGTGATCATTAAGGATACATAATTTCACGTTTATGAATTTTTTGTGAATTTATTTTGCTTACGTAAGTCATCATGTGGCTATTTTGAGGTTGTATAAATGATTGTAGGAATTGTTATGACTACATACAGATCTTGGGAAGTGTGTCATAAGAAAATGGTGTGTTTAAAGGGAATTTTGAGTTTGTGCATAATTATTGAATGTGAATTAAGAGTTACTTACTTACTTACTTCGCTGGCCGTACAGATCAAATGTGATCCATGGCCTTCCTCAGTCGGTTCTTGAAGCTGGCTCTATTGTTGGCTACCGCTTAGGAATTAAGAGTTGATTGGTTTAATTTAGTTATAATGATGGGTGTTGAAGCGGTTCGGTGACTTTGTGGCTTCGATCGTCGAGACTTAAGCATTACTACATTTGATTCGACTCGACTCGAGTCAATGCCGATGTGTCGATCGGGCCTTTATCATCATCCATGCCCAAATTAAACCAAAATATACATTCATCAATTGATTTTATTATTTCAGCTTAAAATAACAATTTACCAATAATTCAATATTAATTTCTTCTTATCTGCTCTCATTCCAGATCGTTAAATGCATTTTCCTTTAATTTGTAAAAAATAAAATCGTTAAAATGAAGACTGAATTACACACAACAAAAAAAAAATAAATAAAATCTGTGAATGGTACTCGATGACTACAGCGACAGCAAGCAACAACAACAACAAAATATATATCAAATAAAACGCAGATTGGTTCCAGCATGCGTTGAATTTCAATGCAAATTGAATTAAAAAATTGAACAAAAATAAATAAAAATATTTAAAAAAAAATTTAAGCTGATTGGATTGGATGTGGGGCGATAAAAATAAATTAATAAGTAATAAATAAATCTCCTCGTTAGGTCTGTAAGTAAAATGTAGTTAAATAATGATAGATTAATACAATTTAATGATTACATAAAATGTAGAATATTTCAACATTAAAAAAAATTGCTTATTTTAATAATTTTTAAGAAAAAGAAAACGAATTATAATGTATCATGTGCTGTAGAAGCTTAAAAGAAAATTTTTCTCTTTTGTACGATGTGAAAAAAAAAATTTTAAGAAGAAAATGAAAGAAAAATTACTAAAATTTATGAAGGGAATTAACAGATTTAAGATGAAAGACGTGCAAAAAAAAAATCTTCAATTTATATGCGTGCAAACAACTTTATTTTATGAATTTTAAAGCTTTAGTTCCTTTAATGATTTTTAAGAGAGAATGTTGAATGTTGTTGATGAATCAACTTGGAATTACCTGATTAAAAATTGATACTTTTTCATTAGAGGTCGACCAAGAACCACAAAGCTGAATCTCCTGAGTTTTAGCTACACAGACTTGTATATTTTGACGGTACCTTATCGTTCGTCCAAGGCTGTAGGCCTGCAGATTTTGGCTACACCTTATAGCTCGTCATAAACTGCAGGAATACAATTCTTTGCATTTAAGCCTGAAGTTTGGGACGAACTCTATTTTTAAATGATAAATCTACATGTTTTAAGACATAATCTGGGTGATATAAGGTAAAATAAAGCAAGAGCATTGCTAAAAGATTGAGAATTCTAGGTAGAGTCGAATCCGGGGCATCGAATCTGAGGTATCGAATCATTTATAACCCATTACGTCAGTTCAAGAATAAGGACTCTATGACTAAGTGCTTAGGCAACAGACCTGGTTTCTGAATCACATTCCATGGATACATCGAGTAAACAACTAAACACGCTTTACTTTCTACACTTAAATTGACTTTATTCGTCAATATATTTCGATAGCCAAACTATCATTCTCAAGACTCAATTGTTACTCACATTCCATGGGTTCGATTCCTATCAGGAATTGGATTTCTCAATCATTAAATTGAGTAGTGTCGATATCCAAAGGATTTACGCAATGCTAACTACATCACTACTTACTTACAGGGGTAGTTATAACTACATTCCAGGGTAAAATACCCGAAAAAGCTTGTTAATGCTTCTTCGAATGACAAAAAAACTAGGAAAATTAGCTTGGGAGTTGCATGACATTAAGGTAGCCCAGATAATGTACAGCAAGTGAGTGGGTTTCTCTAAGTCTTGGTTTCTAGGAATTCTCGAGACTAAAATCGGAACCAAAACCCTAGATTGTAAAGGACTTCTTCGATGTTTCGATATGTGAAGACATCCAAGTCTTTTGGTATCGGTCTTGAACGTTCTTTTCACAATTTTTATTGAGGTCAAATATTAAAATGTTCTATGCCTTAGGCACTTTTCGTCGACTTTATATTTACTTCCATAATCCAGATCGATCTAAAACTTCATCTAAAACTTCTCCACCCCTGTCCTCCACCTTCAAAAAGCTAACTGCTTATAGAAAATAAATTACACAAAAAATGTAATTTAAATCCCCAACAGATTTTTCATCCCATTAAAACCTCCATCCTTATAAAAAAAATTCAAAAAAACAATTTAAAGCCTAAAGATTTTTTTCCATTTATAAATAAAATTTCAAAAGTCAGTTATTCAATTTTGGGATATCGCATACAGTGATTTCCCTCCATTTCAGTCGACTATACCTTTATCTCCTAAGGATAAAGAGGATTTACATCTTTCACGGTTTCATAAAATTTATTTACTTTGAAAATAAGATTTATTTCCTTTACGAAATATCGGATGAAATCTGAAACTTTTCGTTCCTTACTCAGAACTTATTGCCTGAATTTTAATTTACCAGATTTTATCTGGGTCAAAAATTATTTTTGTTTATTATTGGAACATGCTGCATTTATCGTTTGATAGATGAAAGTAAGACAAATGTTGACCTGATTTTGATGCTGAATGAATTCATCAAAGAGTTATGAAGTGCATCTGTTGCTGGTTATGAATGAATATCTAAATTTAACTCTCAACAAGTCAAAGGTAGCCTAGAGATTAGAGAGATGGGATTCTGGTGTGGTTTCGATGAGTTGCTAGGCTTGTTAGAATTTATTGAACATTTTTCGATCAAACTTCAATGGAAGAGATGCCACAAGAACTTCCAGGTGGCACAAGGCTAGCTTCATGTTTATCGGAATTTATTATGAATATGTATGAACTTGGTATGGACTTAACATGTCAAAAAGAACTTCCAGGTGACATACGATTAGTCACATGTTAATGTATTGACTTGATATGTCAACAGAACTTCCAGGTTGCTTAAGGCTAGTCACATGGTGCTCTAAATTCATTTCTAATCTGTTTGGTCTTGGTATGGACTCCATTATATTAGATTACACTTGGTATGGACTTTATATATCAAAAAAAACTTCCAGGTGGCACAAGGCTAGCCATATTTTGTTTAAAATTCATTTAGAATTTGTATGGACTTCTTTAGAAAAGATTAGACTTGTTATGGACTCCATGTGTCTAAAACAACTTCCAGGTGGTACAAGGTTAGCCACATTATGTTATAAATTAATTTAGAATCTGTATGAACTTGGTATGGACTCCATATTGACATAAGGGCTCCCAATGCTGAGACTAAGACTTCCTGGTCTCTGTTTTGAGAATTAGTCAAGACTGAATCTGGGGGAAAGAGAAGACAAAACACCATTTTATAGTCCGACTCTAATATTCCTCCCAAATCTGATTCGGGACACCATATATGGATTGTTATTCTTCCTTTTATGTCGCTAGTGTCTGATTCTACTAATAACAAATGATTTTTTAAGTACAAAACAGAATAACATGAATTCTGTTACATTTGAGAAACTGAAAATGCAAAGTGATCATTAAGTAGCATGCTGCTATTTTTGATCCACAAATCATCCAATCCCATTCATCACTTAATCATCATTTTAAAAATATTACCCCAATTGACCTCCAATAATCACTCATTGATCCAAACAATCTATTTAAAGTCACTAAAAATCAAACCATTAAAAAATTAATATCCAGTCATGAAACCTATTGATCTGAATATAAAAAAATTAGCAACAATAATCAATAAACACTCCCCAGTGTATAATACCTGACATTAATTTTCCATTATCATCAATATCATACCTTTCAACTTTCCATAATGATTAATTGATTCAATTTATCCTTGATGCATAATTTGATTATCCATCAAGCCTTGTCAGAATGTCTAAAACATAAGTCCAACGAGATTTTCTTTCTTCCTTCATTTTTCATGTTATTTATGCGGAAGTTTTTCTTTTCAATTTAGTAAATTAACTCTTCTGGTGTTTTTTATATCGTCAAATTTACTCAAGATAACAACAAAAAAAGTATGTAAACATTTTCATTTTCTACAAGATCTAAAGCATAATGCTTTGCATGTAATTTTACTCTCATGATAAATACTAAATGAGAATATACTTTGGCATAAACAAAATTCATGAAGCATGATATAGAAATAAGGGGTCGTTTGCATGTTATGTAGCTTTAAGAATCGAGATTCTGGTCCCCACCCCTACCCTCACTGGCACTTAGCGTTATGGACAGAGCGTATTGAGTCGATTCGACTTGAGTCGATTTTTCAATCAAAAATCCGAGTCGACTTCTAGTTCTGGTATTTAAGACATCTACAAGAACCCAATTCCACCATCACACCCCAAACGCTATCAGACCCCATTCCAATCCGACCTATCAAACTCCAATTCTACAGCTATCAGATCCCAATTCTAGCTTCAAGCTATCAGACCCCAATCTCACCGATCAGACCCCAATCAAAACTATCATACCCCCAAACCCAGCTATCAGACCCCAATCCTACCTATCAGACCCCCAATCACAGCAGCTACAGCTAGACCCCACAGCTATCAGACTCCAAACCCTGCTATCAGACTCCAATTTATGCTATAAAACTCCAAAACCAAGCTATTAGACCCCAATCAAACCTATCAGACCCCAATCCCACCTATCAGACCTCAATCTCATCTACATTACCACAAAACCCCAAACTATCACACACCACTTCCCAACTACACCTAGTAATAAACTTGAAGGAGAAGCTCTTCATATTTATGCATTAAAGAGATATTTACTAAAGCAACATGAAGCTGTTTCATGTTCTAGTAAGTATCTTATTCTATATTACAACGATTGAGATATCTCAGAACCTCCTTAATATGTAAAAAAAAAATCGTTTACTTTACCACAAGTTTACAGTTAGTAAAAGTTGGAGCTAGTTTAGTGCAAGATGAATTTTTTTGGTGAGCAGTTTGGGTGTTTTGGGATAGTTTGAGAAGATGTAGGGAAATATGTTAAGAATCTGAGTCTTTCTGGTAATTGCTAGACGGAAGCCAGCAAAAGAGCCAGTTTTAGGCATCATCTTAAAGAACGGGACCATGGATAAGTAAGGAAACTAATAGAATCTTCGTTTTGGACTTCTGGAAAGGAGACTTCCAAAGTCTTGATAACTCTGTTGAGAAGATATTGATTTTGCTTTGTTGAACGACATTTATGTAAGGGATATTTCACTGAACAAGCAAATAATACATTTTGAGAACTGTATACATAGAGATTGATTTGTGCTAAATACATTATGAATACGAACCATGTCAACGCCACACAGACTAAGAGCTTGTGTTACTCTCATTTGTTTCATTTAAGAAAGTTCATTCCAATGCCCTTGTAACCAGCTCATTAATGTGCTAGTTTTCAGTATATTTATAATTAAAACTAGTCGTAAATTTACTGTTTAACGGTCAAAAGGTGAAGGAAGAAAGATTGGTGCTCGTTAAAAATACTAAGGGAATGCCAAAAAACCTACTGTCAGTACCTTAAAAAGCACGAATAGGAAAACTCGGCAATAAGATCAAATTGAATGTTAATTAGTGTCAAGTCAACACAAAACTACATTTAAGCTAAATTATTGACATTATTGGCATAATCTGTCCAAGTAGCCATAGTCGGCTTATCGATCCATATTACATCTCTATCATGGCGGCATGCCGCTGATCATTCTGATATGCTGCTGAAACATTTGCATCAAATTCGGCAACAAGTCACATCTCCGCCAACCTGAGGTCAGATATTTGATCGATTAACCCAATTAAATTGTCAATAATTAGTAATCATCTCAATTGGGCTTCTTGAGATAAATTACCTATTAATATATCTGATTGCTGTCTTAATATCTTAATAATTATCACAGATTGACATTGTTGACGACATGGCATCAGTCATGGTAGAGCGTTGGCCTTAAAATCCTGGGTTCAATGCTTAATTTTCAGTCCGAAATTCAACCGTTCTAGTTATGAAGCTCGGTTCGTGTGTTGAGGTCTTTGGCAATGTGTCTCCACTGCTAGGTATTCAAAGATATACTAGTATTTGGATGACTTTCATTACGAAATATTTCGCACACGAATTGTAACTAGATATATTGCAGGGTACATCAGGTCTTATGACGTACTTGTGTCTTTGCAATGTGCAGAGCTTGCAAGTGGTTCGGATCCCACTATAAACCTATATCTGATTGCAACTTAAAATCGCATGCTAATTCATAATTTCATCACAGATTACATTCATGATATTGCTAATAATCAAGTCAAGTTCCAAATGCGCTTCTCAAACAACATTCTATCCTCCTTATTCTCACTATTTTTCTTTCTATCATAAAGCAATAATTTTGAACAGTTTTTCACCCAGCAGTTATACATTTTTTTATCGCTGAATTCCCACAAAAATTGTTGAAAATGAAATTTTCTTTTATTAGTTCCTAAATGTGTGAATGTTCATCGTGTATTTAAGTATGATGAATTTGAATAGAGCACAGCACTTAGTGTGCTTTTATTTGGCAACAGATGTTTACCAACACATTTTGACTTACATTTCCATGACATAAGACAGAGAAAAAATGGTTCATGAAAGCGATGCCTTTTGGTCTTTATAAAGCAGAGCAAAGCGACACATAATTTGAATTTATTATGGGTATATGAACGTCCCAATTTAGGGATATTTACTAAAATGTCTGTAGCCTTTAAAGTTGCGGAGGATTGTGGATGCTTTTAGTTCAATGCCATTAAGTTTACGTAAGCTTGAAAGTTGCTTTAAATTGATTACATAAATAAGGATTTTACTCTCGGGTTTTTTTTTTTGTTGTGTGGCTTTAATGCTTTGAGGATTACTCGAGGTCACTTGTGTACTGTTTATGTGACTTTATGGTGAAGGCTTCCTTCTTTTTTGTAGAATTTACTTGAATAAAAGGGAGTCGAGTTGAGTAGAATTGGATATTCTGTATGAAATTTGAGTCTACTACGAGTTCTGATTGGACTTTGCTGGTAGTATAGACCAAGAATGATCCATGGCTTCCATCAGTTGGCTCGCCTGAAGCTGGCTTTATTGCTTGACAATTACAATTATTGTTCTGACTTAAAACAGTTGAAATTTAAGGAATCTTTCATACTTTCCTATCCGTACAGATCAACTATGATTCATGGTTTCGGATAACTTGTGAAGCTTTTAGCTGACTTCCGCATTTACTAATACCGGGACATAAAGCTCTTTAACTAGACGTTTAAAATTACCTACTTGATTTTGTTATGTTCATTCAATTGAATTTGCTAAATTGTGTAATTTAAGAAGGTAGTCTTCAGTTATTAAGTCGTCATGGAATGTGGATACAAAAATCTGATCTAAAATTGAAATTCTATCAGAAATGAATATTTTTGAAATATGACCATAGTCGTTCTAAATATCGCAAAAATCAAGTGGATCAAAGTGATCCTAACAATAAGCTTCAAAATGACCAAAATATGCTCAACCTTCTGCAGAACTATTCTGGATCTGAATTGAGATCTTGCTCACCTTAAATATATTAAATTAGCATGCTCGTGATGCTCTAATTCCCAGCTCCTTTGTAGTTAACATCCCCTTATTCTGTAACATAACATATGTTCAGTCCCTAGTTTTATAACACCAATAACAGATTTTAGTGAAATTGTCCATACATAGAATAATTATGCGATTAATTAGTTTAATAGCCACACACAGCTTTAACAGTCACCTCCCAACATCCAAATGCATCACTAAAATGATAAGCATAAATGACTTTGACCTTATATTCTAATTATGATTCATAATTAAAACAACAACGACATTTGTCCTCATTCTCGCTAATTTTTAATTTAATTTCACTGTGCATTACACTCATTTACGTGAAAAATTTATGATTTTAATGGTTGAACCAAAAAAAAATGTCTGATGAGTTATTGTCTCTAAACTTTATCATTTAGGGTGTCTGCACGCGCAACATAAAATTGAAGATTTTTTTTTTATAGTATCATAAAAATGGAACCGACTCATCATTTCAACGAGAAACATCTGCAACGTTAATAAAATAAAATAAAATTAGTAATAAAAATTAATTTAAGTACCAAAAAAAATGTAGGAACAAGAAATATTGTCCATGATGGAATCTAGGTGTAAAAAAAAGTGTTTAAATTAATTAATTTTAGTCATAAGCTCAATAATATCCACAAATTTAATGAAGCTTATTGTCACAAATTCAATGTGAACATCGACCACAATTGGATACGTTTCTTAGCCGTAATAAAATAATAGGAGCTGCTTTATTGGAAGTAATGAGAAGTTATGTCACTAAGATAAATTCAATATTGTCCACGACCTTTTTGTTTTATCCTCTAAACTTTTATTAGTTTCCGACTCATGGCCATATATGTAATGAGAATCGATACAGATTAATGTGAAGCTGGGGTGAGTTTGTCAGTGATGGAAATTGTCAAATTTCGAATCAAATTTATATTTTTATTCCGAAAAATCTTGATGTTGATAATTCAAATTTTTGATAAATCTTTTTTGCTAAATTTTTGAAATAATAAGGATCACACTAGCAAGATGATTGCTCAGGAGTTCGGTTAGAACGGGTTAATAAAACATTTTTATATGAAATTTAACAGAATTATTAAAAAGATCTTTTTTTTTAAATTTTAATAGATTAAACTCTGTTTTAGATTCAAATTTAATGTGAGATTGAGTTGACTTTAGTTGATTTTTCTATACAAAATCTCAGTTGTCTTAAAGCTATGGCTGTCAATATCATAGCATGAATCAGAATCTGTCGAAAAATCTCAAGCAAAGTTCATAGAAAATTTATAAAATAAATTTTTACGATTATTTATTGTAAAATTTAAGTTTTACGGAAATTTGAAATTTTCAAAATTTTTTAAATTTTAAAATTGTAAAATTTGAGTTTTTATGGTTTCTAAATCTAAAAATTGTAAAATTTCAAATTATGAGGTTTCCAAAATTGAAAATTTTAATATGAAGTGGTACTCGAATTTTTGCAATTTTAAAAGTTGGTTTTTTGTTAAAAAAAAAGTGATGATTTATAAGTTTCAAACTTGAAAAATATAGAATTTTGAGTTTTTGAAGTTTGCTTAATTGAAAAATTTGCTGAAATTTGCGAATTCAGAATTTTGAAATTGTTGATTGAATTTTTTATAAATCTCTTATTTGAAAGTTAAGTTCAAGTTTTTTTCTTCCAAATTTTAGAAATTTCTTAGATTTTTAAAACTGAAAAAGTTGAATTGTTAAGATTGAAAACTTTTAAAATTTGATACTTTTCAATTTTTAGAATTAAAAAAATTGCTAAAATCTGAATTTTTGATTTTTTCGTAAAACTTTGACATTTTTTTCAAAATTCAATTTTTTTTAAAAAAAAATTTCAAAAATTCTTTGAGTTGATAAAGATCAGATCTAAATATGAAACTCATCGGTGTATGTTAAGTTAAATACTGAAACTTTTACAATGGCAATAAATTGTTTTCCAATTTTAGAATTCAACAATATTTAAGGATCTAAAGTAGGATCCAAATTCCTTCCGATGAAATTTATTAAAATTCAATTCAATTCTTTTCTTCTTTTATCAAGATTCAATTAAATAGATTGGCAAATCACTGTATGTACTAGAATTAAGTGAGAAAAACATTGATTCAATAAATATAGTCCAGAAGAAATCTACCAGCTCCTTAATTTGTATTCAATGAAAGCAGTACCGTACCCAAAAGCAAATAAATGAATTTTATTACAAATTTTCTGCAACAAAAACAAGATTTTTTTAAAGAAAGAAAAAGGTCAATTTTAAGCAACAACTTTATCAAATACACGACCCTTCTGATTTCCATCACTGATAAATTTTCCACCTTCTTTCCTTTTTGATGTTAAGGAAAAAAAAAATTTTTTATCTCAAACAGGGGTGGGCAACCTTTTATTTTTCGCGGCACACCTCGGTGAATAGCCGCGCACACGACATACGGTTTAAGGCATTTCCAAGAAATTTGTATTACAGCACATTATAGTGCCGCGACACACAGGTTGCCCATCTCTGATCTTGACTAAAATGGCCCTTCTGTCGTTTATGGCACATCGCATCATTGAAAAAAAGAAAGGAAATTACATTAAACCTCCCCGGAACAACATCTTGCGCCACCAATCAAATAATTTCAAAGGATTGACATTGCAGTTATAAACGAACATAATAAAAAAAAATTGTATTATACATAAAAATAAGAAGGAAAATCTTAGACAAAAAAAAAGGAAATTTTTTTATAGAGCCCCATGAAAAAAAAAAGTTCTTTTATTAACGTAGCAGCCGCAAGCAATGGAAGCGACAATGGGACAAGAAAGAGGTGGAGTTGAATGGAAAGGTAAATGAGAACCACAGGACAAAAAAGAGACTTTATTAATTTGAACACTTATTGTTTGAAGGAAGTTGAAATGGATTTTTCTGTTAATGAAGTGGACTGGCTTTGATGGCTTTGATTTAAGTAGATTTTTATGTTCTTTTCTTCTTGGTTTTTATGACATGTTCAGTGCGAATTAATCAAAATTGTTGGATTATTTGCTAAAAACGAATAAACGGAATTGTTTTTAATCGCATTTTTGCGTTTAAAATTGATTGAAATTAGTCATGACAGAGCAATTAGGGCAACTTAACGTCTTACTACTGCGACGTAATGCTGTTTGTGAAAAATAATTTGATGCGTATTAGGTCATTCACTTATTATGCAATTTATAGATAAATTTATAAACATTCTTTTATTTAAGCTGTTCAAAAGCTCAAGCTCAAGCTTTACGAAATCATAGACCCCTCTATCTCCTAAAAAGCGAACGTCATAAGTGAATATTCCCTATTTGGTAAGCGAAAAAGTGTTGTCGGCTAGCCTGAAACTCGACAATGGACAAAAATCCTAGACCAACCTAGTGTTACATTAACTCAGTGTCATCCAAACTTTTTTCAGTCATGGCAAGCCATTTTATACCTAAAATATTTTACGACATGTTGATAAAGTAAATATGCTTAAATTTATGTTCAATCATAATTAACTTCTAGCGTATGCCCAAAATTCTAAAAATATAATCTTAGGGTTTTTGATGCTTTTATTAAGCTTTTTACTATAATTATCTAAATGTTCTAAAAATCTTTTAAATTTTACGATTTTTGAATTTTTCTTGAGCTTAATTTACGGCACATCAACGTGTCGCAACACACAGTTCAGACAGTACTGCTCAAGCCCTAAGACCAATTCAATGGACTCTGTCCTCAGAACAGAGTCAAGTCGAACTGTTGTCATATTTATGGCCATTTCTTCGCCGTTCGTTTTCCGGGTAACTTGAAAAAAGTTGTAAAAAAAACAAATTTTACGATTTTTACAATAGAGTCTGATTCTGGATCTAATCAAAATATTCTACATTTTGCCTGACAAGCTGTTGAAAGCTTAAAAATCAATACCTAAAAATAGAACTTTAAGTTTTCTAGCACTTTTCTATAATTGAACTTAAAAATTTTCCAAATTACAAAAAAAAACTTTTCAATTAATTCAACAATAAACTCCCTTCATAACTGCTCAATAAACAGCCATTAGCTCAAAAAGAAGAAATTTTTTCCCAAAAAATTCCTTATCATCATCGTACAAGCTTTACAATCAATTAATTCAGCTCCATTCATCAAAAAAAATCCTTTCAAAAAATTTCACTTTTTCTTATTCCTTAATTTTTATTATAGCTGTGGATCTCATTAACTTTTTTTAAAATAAATAAATTGTTTCGTCACACAAAAGATGAAATTAAGTAAATTTTCTTGTCACATTTTGCTTCTTCCATCAATGTTCTTTTGGTCTTATTCGTGTTTGGTGGCGTGACAAAAATTGTTTTTTTACATTTTTTTACTTCCAACCTCCTTAAATACTCGACATCATTAACATCATCATTATTATTGCTGTAAGAATATCAAGAACAGATGAATACATTAATAACGAATGAAAAAAAGTAATTTTTTTTTTTGTTAAGGAACTAACTTTAAGGCACATACTTAATTAGTAGAAGATATGCGATAGCTTTAAGGACTTAAATAAAATTATGGAAAAATTGTTGTAATATGTTAAAATAATTAATAAAAAAAATTATATTTTTTCTGTTAATAATGTCCATGACACGTGGACTTACCGGTTCTGACCGGTTCCGCAATGTCAATGGACATGAAATTTTGAAAAATTAAATAAAAATGAGCTGAAATTGAAACGGACACAGATAAACACACTTCTGGTTCCCTCATATGCTTACATGATAAGTTTTACTTTACAGGATGAAAAATGAGTGCCAAAATGCTCAAGGACATGAAGGAAGAAGATACGTGTCATGAAATATGAAGATTGTCATCAATTTCTTTTTATTCTGTCTTTTTCAGCTCCTTCCTTTCTGTTTACTTTATTCTCTTCCTTATTATCATGTAGATACCTAGTAGTATACATATTTGTGGGTTATACTTGTGTATGGTCGAGGTAAGAAGAAGTCAACAAGTATGGCAGACATTTTTGCGATCGTGACTCGGATGGAATTATTTATTATATCAACTATGATTTAGGAATTTCTTTTTTGTGTGGATTGTGGATTAATTTTGTTTCAGAGTTTCATTGGAGTGGTTGATAAATTAGGTGATGTAGGTAGGATGGATTATGCTGATGTTGCTGATAAATGGCAATTTGTTTTTACAGTTTTTACAGTTTCAGTTGATATTTGTGGATAAAATTGTCAAGTTTCTGCTTAATTCCAGCACCACACCAGAGCCAGGACAGCCTGGTACCAGATTTTGGATAGATTAACCTTGTTGTGCTTTTAGAGCTTAATAAACTAGGGTTCGTCCAAAATTGCAGGCTTTCAAATAGAAAACGCAGATGTAGTGTCTTGACAAACCTATAAGATCTGAAGCCTTACTTACTGACGTACTTACTGGAACCATGCTCCGATGTGGAGCCTAAAAGGCCTTCCATCTGACTCTGTTGCTGACCTTATCACAAAGTTTACACAAATTTTCCGTTTTTTTAAGGTCTGAAGCCTTTGGCAAACTATAAAGAACAGCCCAAAACTGCAGTCGAGCGCATCCAAAATGCAGGATATGCAAGCATACGGTCCTTAACCAAACCCTGTAATAAGCAGTAAAATTTATTCAAAATAACGTAAAGTACATTACATTTTATTACAAACACTATACCAGATTCAAATCGTTCTCATTCAGAAGCATGGCAGCAAATTCATAGCAAGTGGCATCATAACCAGTTTCATGTTGCTTTCTAAATCCTTTCCTGTTTCATTTCAAATTCTCCTTTTTGCTTCTCTCGTGCTTTTATGGAATTTAATATACAAAAACATTTTCATGATGCTTCACATTAAAGATTCTAATGAAATATTTTTTTTTTCATATCCACGAGTTTCCGTTTACCCGGAAATGAAATCCTTTTATACAACAGACAATCGTCATTGCTTTTTTTTTTTTTTGTTCTTTTATTGGATTTTTTTTTCGACCTTTGGCATTTTATTACATTAGTCTGATATCCATTCATAAATTTTTTTCCGAATAAAGACATTGCAGTATATTAAGCACAATGCTACGATATCTCTTATTGATGGACGGTTATACAATGGAGTTGCTAGTAAGCATGATGGTGTAGAAATACTATAATGAGGAAGAATCTTTTGTTTGTGGAAGCTTATGGAGGAATAGAATTGACAGACATGTAAGAAGTTAGTGGATATGTGATGATAAAAGCTTATTACGGAGATGCATGCTTTGCAGAATACTAATTTATGTTAGGAATTTTTCGTGAAAGAAGCATGACAAACTTACTTCCTTTATACAATGGCCAAACAGATCATTTGTGATCCATGGCCTCTCTAAGTTGGTGTCTTAAGCTTCTTCTATGGCTGGTTGTTCTTAGCCGATTATCGATACCAAATGGTTCACTGTCTCTTTCCGAGCAGGCTCTCATCAAGAGTTCATTGACCGTCCTCGTGCACATGATATAGAAAAGACGAAAAACAGTGTCCTCAAGACGGCGTGAGTCTAACAGACAAAGGAACCGCTTATAAGTGACCTAACCTTATTGATTACGTATTAGGGATTCAACCAGTATTAGGAATTTTGAATCGGTACTGGAATCCCTTGTAGTGTTCCTACTGTATCATCAAAACATGCACTATGGCTGTCCGGGTAAAATAGATTCAGATTTAGTATAATTGGATTTAGACAAGATTTAGTCACTTAAACCAAAAGCAAGAGTATGAAACTGATCAAAATGTCCAAAAATTAGCTAAATTGATTAAAATGTGATTGAGCAGTTCCACATCGTTGATCAAAGTTTAGACCAGATTTGACAGGACTTCAATGCTTAGGATTCAATAGAGTCCAGCTTCAATAGAGTCGGGACTCGAATACAGAGGCCTTTTTGTCCTTCTAGAGTCTAAAATCCTAAAGTCCTACCAACCATGGAACAGACGCAATCGACAATTTTTGCGATTTTCATGACAGTGCCTGTCATTGTATATAGAACTGTCTACAGACGTTCTTAAAACACGGCAATTGGCCTCCGTGCGCCCCAGTCAAGGAAGTAAGTAAGTTTGTCATTGGCTACACCTGTGGGAAGTCATGGATCACAATTGATCTGTACAACCAGCGAAGTAAGTAAGTAAGTAAACCTGTCAATAGTATTAAATTATATCCTGTACCATCTTGTCCATTTTCCCATAAAACAATATGAAAAATCCTAAAAGAAAATTCAAGAATTTTTCACAAAAATTCTCCCACATAATTCACCCAAAACCACTTAATCCTATAAAAATTCATCATTGTCGTAGTCATGGTCACATAAATATATAAATATGGAACTAAATCCATGCAATAAAGTTCAAAAATATGCAAGATACTTGAAAAAAAAGAAATACATATTTTCATGACAAGAATTTTTTCTATAAATTACATCCACAAAATTGTTTGTTAAATGCATTACAAATTTATAACACGAACTATTTATAGCATGGCATGTCCTTAATCATCTCAATTCTAAAATTCTCTACAATAAACTATTTTAAAATTCTGAATTTTTACATGGAAATCTAACATAAAAAAAAATTATGATTGCAGCAATATCTACGATAGTTTTGCCATTTCCATGCTGTACGTCATCAGCATTCACTCAAAAAAGATGAATAACAATTTTTTTTTTATTATTTTCATCACTTCATTTGAAATTTTAATGAATTTTATTTCAACAGAAAATGCAGATATGAGGATGCATATATCATAACCTGGTAACATAGATGCTCATGTTCATCAACCTTTTCGGATATTTTACGTCATAACTTCTTTGTGTCATTCATTTATTACATATCGTAACAGCAGGTTGAGTTTATTGATTTTTTTGTGAATTGTTGGAAATTATTGAAGGGATTGAATTGCATTTGGTATTGGTAATTGACAGATGGAAGCCATCGATAGCTGACAGATGGAGTCAGTATTGTGTCATTTGATGTAAGATGATCAACTCTTGATATTCTATTGATTCTGGATGTTTTGATTGCACAGCTGCCCATGAGATTGCTTCAAATCTAGGAATCAGTTCTAGACCGACCCAGAGCTTTCTTATCCCGAATCCTGAGACCATCACCGACAAATCATGTTCCCGACCCCAAAACCTCCACCCATGTCATATGTTCCATAATTCATAATCTCTAATTAAATCTCAAAATTCACAATTTATTCACTTTGCTTCACAATTTTCTTAAATTATTCAACATCACAAAATTCATTAACATAAATTCCAACAAATACAGGTGCATCAAGTGATGATTATTGTTGTACATTCTATCGAGAAATATGTGTCGTACTATGACATAGACTTGCTTGAAAGCAGCATTTTATCGTCATCAAGAATTGCTAGAAAACAAGTCATGATAACACGAAACCTTAAAATGATTATATGCTTATGCGATTGCATATGAGATGCTTGGAATGCGGAAGAGAAGAGATTTGAGGGTAAATTGCAGAATTTTGATTTTTTCAAAGAGAACTCCATGTGTAGCTTTAAAGTATGCAGCATAGTTGTGCGTAGTTTTAGTATAAATTATGTAAGAATCTTGAGCAATTGTAATGAAATCCTTGATTCTTAGAAACTCTTTCTGAAAATGTCTGGTCATTTTTCAACTCATTATTCCCGAGTAAGCAATCATCAGAATTTAGATTCCAATGCTTGGAGGTCTATAGCCATCTTTTGACAATTCATCAACTTGTCTCTAAACTAGATCTAGAGAATTTTGAAATTTTAGTCTTATTTGAAGTTTTGTCTCAATAACTCCGCAAATTGATGAATTTTGACCAAATATACTAGCTAAAATGTAAATGGCTCGAGATCGGCATGATTTAGTACTTTTGGATCTAATTATTGCAGCAACTCTTCGATTCTGGATTTGAAATTCGGACGTCACTTGTACTGTTCCGAATCAAATGAAGTTGAAACGTGACAAACAGCATCAATTTGTAAGCTAAAGGCAGTTATGCTTTCAATAGAGAAGTTTTCGTTAAATAATCATTAGCAGCAAAATGCAGGAGCGCAGCTCTGGATGCCATTCATCTGAATATATAAAGGTATTTTTTGACCAAATATAAGAGTAATGTTCCAGTCTAGACTAACGCTCCATGTATTAACCAGAGCTTCGTTTGACTCATTTGTACCACTTTGTGGCTACGATTGACAGTCTCCACCGCGATAATGTGAGAATGATATATGGTGGAGCTAAGCTATGACCGATGTAAAATATTGCTCGTTCACCAATTTTAGGAGACCAGGGTATTAGTGTTTGCCTTCAGAATCATATGAGCAACAAAGCCAAAGCCATTAACTTTATAAAAACTCCACCCCTGCAAAAAATTATGCATCTATGCAAATAATTATCCATACATGAACAAATATGAATTTTTGCATAATCATTAAAGTTTTTTAATAATATTACATGACATCTTCTCAAGCAATCACAGCACTTTACATCTCATATATTTATGGATGACATCATTAATTGAATGAAGTGAGAAAAAATATTTTAATTATATGTATTGAGAGCATGTAAAGCATAAGAAGAAAAAATCTTGTGTTTTTAACGATATTTTAGGTTGTTTATCTCAAAGACATGTGGCAAGTAAGTTCAAGTAAACGAGTTCCTAGTAATATTTTTTTCCATATCCATAATGAAGTTTTCTTCTTAATAAAACGGAGGTAAAATGAATATTATCACACATGCTCATCCATAAGTGGATCAACACAAGCATCTATTTACATATAAGACACAAGGATATATCCATTGACAACACAAAAGTGCTTTTTCATGAAAGAAAAACATTTTTTTTTTTGGTTCCATAAGGTACGGTTGGATGTTGAATATCGAATAAATACAATTTACAATTGAAATGAGAAGCTTTTCGTGCTTTAGTTTTGTGTTTTGTACTGAATATATCAAAAGCTATTCAACTTCATATCGCAATTATATTTTTTGCATTCAATAAATGTAGCTTGGTTAGGGATGAGAAACTATTAATCGAAAAATAGAAAGAGATTTTTATTTAATCTTAGTTATATGTGGCTGATATTCATTTAGTCATTAGATATTCTATGTCACGTATCATGTTGATGACATCTAGGAAAGCTGGTGAAGATAGTGGACGAATAAATTAGGAAGTAGATTATTGAGTTCTTACCAGAATAGCACAAAATGGTTAATCAATTCAAATTCAGGCACCAAACTGTCTTGACTGTAATTTGGCGCCGGATTTGGGATCAACTTGACATGTTGGCCTTGGTCCGGATTTTCGATCAATTAATCGATGTCTGCTTTTCTGGTTTCTTGCATATAATTGTGATTGTGGCTTGATTGGGATGAAATTAGTTTGATTTTTAACAATTGAAGCTCTTAAGGCCGATTTACTCAGTATGTACTTATCTTGACTGTGATTTGGAGTCGAATTCAGGACCAAAGAGACACGCTGGAATTTTCGAAACTCTTTTTCTATTTCACCGTTCTAATTATGAAGCTTGGTTCGTGTGTTGAGTGGAGTTTTGAGGTTTTTGGCATCTTATGTGTCTCCAATGATAGGTTTACTTGGATGTACTGGTGAAATTGCATGATTTTGGACTATTACGTGCTCTTGCGCATACGAGTTGTAACTCGGTACATTGCAGGGTGCATTCTTGTCTTATGACGTAAATCGTAATATATGAGCCAATATTAGAGTTAAGTGAGTCGGATCCCAACAGATAAAGAAACCAATTGGTGCTCTTAAAGCCAGTTAACTAAGCATGCACCTATTCTTGTTCCTTTTGAAAGCAAATCCTCTATATGCACCAAGAATAGGTGAAAAAGTAACTGTATACCTCGTGAGACTCGAATCCGTCTTGAATTTGATATGGAACCAACTTGACTCAAGTCAATTTGTCAGTACGAAATCCGAAGCGACCGACTTCGAGCTCTGATATTATGGAACTCAACATCACCCTTAGCCTATTCCTAAGTATCTCGTCGTCACTGATGTGCTAATACTCGTGGATGGAAGCATTCCAATGTAGAAGCTTCTCCACGACTTCCAAAGTGCTGACAACTCAACTGATGATATTACACCCACTTCATTCTAGAGCTGCATCCTTAATTTTTTCTCAAATTTCAAAACCATTAAGACAGAACGTCAGCAAGTTATTCCACTTCATCGACAAACAATTGCAATTTTACAGCATGACTGTTGAAAAATTCATATTCAGAAACTATTCACAAACTTGTGAACTTATCATTGAATTCCCATCCTCAATATACTCAACATTTGTTTTACCACAATATGTACATTAATATGAGTGCATTGAATGCACTTTTGAATAAAAACCTCTTTCATTGTAGCAACAACTGTTGGAGAAAATACTTTTATTCCACTCCATGTAACTTTATGATTTTTCTACCATTTTACCGCGATGTGAAACTTTTGTGTAATGGAAATGCTTTTTAAATCAAATATTTTTTCATCGGTTTTAGTTTGACTTTCAATTGTTGTACATGTATGAGGATTGTAATTGTTGGGGTTGTCGGTTGTTCAGGAATAGATTATTAGTTATCATTTAAATGCTTTTAAAATGTAGCATGATGTAGTTCTGAATCCTTGACATGACTTAGGTTCCTCTAAATTCAATTTATTTACTTACTTAACATCCCTGGCCAAAAAGATCAAGTCTGATCCATGATATCTCATTTATGTCACCTGAAATCGCTCTATCCCTGGTTCCCGGTTGCTAATTCCAATCCAGTGTAACCAATCAAAAAAAACCAGTGTAACCTTTGTGTTGCAGATCACGCAAACCGAGCTGGTTTGTCTATTTCAGAGAATGTCCAATAAGAACCTGGAAAATCCTGCGGTCTATTTAGAATGTCCAATAAGAACCAAAATTCGATTTGACTTAGGATTGTATCCGATATGTAATTTGGGTCACAATTTGAATGATTCCGGTGTCGTGAACCTTCATGTGCTATTTTTAGATCTCCTTTTATTACGTCTAATTACTAAGCTTTATAATTCAATTTAATATAACACCACAAACATATATCCACAAATTTCCAAGAATAAAAGCTTCAATATTCCTCGAAAATTCTTCAAAAGACCTCAAACGCTTCCGCATCATAATGACATTCATTATAACGTAATCTGATATCGTCATGCAGATTTGATTTTTATTTTTGTCTTAGTCAATTTCCTGTATTCCGAGACTGTAACAGTAATCCTTCGACATAAATTTACATCTTACAAGAAAAATGATAAATTGATCACTTTATATCGTCATATCAGCTTGACGTATATTTTATGTACATGAATAGCCTCGCGTTTATTAGAAAAAAAAATTATATTCATTACCAAGAAGACGTCGTCTATTGGAAAGTCATGTTACGTAACGAGAAATATGACACACTAATAAATTTTATGTAAATTTTCATTTTATTCATCAAATTTATTTATAAAAAGTTCATCAAAAAGAAAAAAGGAAAAACTTTTTCGTGCTGAAATTTTGCTCATTTTGGTGGAATTTGAAACTTGCTTCATATCATCTCATAATTTTATCATGAGATAAGTGTTGTGAAGATGATAAAGTTTGTGGAAAATAATTTTCTTGATTCGACAAAAGTTTTGGAATTTTAAAAATTTTCAATGAATAAAAAAAAAATCTTTGAAGTTCTATTGAAGCATAAGATCGAGTACAAAAGACTTTTTTGCAGATTGTTTGTTGTCCAAAGTAGATCTTGAAGTCGACTAACATATTGTATGCAAAATATTTTGATGCTGAATTTCGTTGAATGTGGCATCATGCGACAGGCACCTAAAATGGCCAAAAAAATGTTGATGACCAGTTCTAACGTATTTTTGTCTATTGTCCACTGATGCACGCTGATCATCTGGCTGTGGATTTTCAAAAATTGTGACCAAAATGCCTCATATCTGGCTCTATTGCTGACCGAATTACAAAACTTGTACAAATTCTCAGTTTTGGCTAATCTATCTTGCATTCCTTCATTATCGTCTTAAACCATGTTGCTTTTGGAGCACCGGAACGCCTTTTCTTTGAGAATTCTAGCCAAAGTTGGTATAGCAAGCTTGTGTTTCTCCCCCAGCTACAGTATTGTTCCGTTTCCCAAGTGTGTGACCTATTCAGCCATATTTACGCATTAATACTTCTCGATTGATGTTTTAAATCCCAGTGTATCATATTTACTGAGTCACGATTATTTAATTTTAGATATTTTAAAAATTTCCACGTGCAGCATGAAGTCTTACACAATTCAATTCAAATTCTAAAGGATTTACATCGTCAAAAAGTCATTCTTGTTTACTTATCTTTTGTATAAAATTCTAAGAAACAGCTTCAAACCTTCAACACAGAATGAATAACACCTGAAAATTCTGACAATTGTTTTGATACTTAATATACCATATAAGTGCGTTTACAAATAAGGCACACAAAAAAAAATGTTGTTCAAAACACTTGACAAATAAGAAATTTCTCGTAGACATTAAACCTCAGTAAATTTAATAATTTACAGCAATTTTCACCCACGTTATTAATTGTGTACCCGCATTTAAAGCCATGGCGGAACTTTCAGACGTAAAATAAATTTTTGGATGTTTCTGTGCATGCACACACAAAAAAAATTTCTTGTCTGTTTTTCTTTTCCTTTTTTTCGTGGGAAAAATTTTTTTTTTCGAGGCTTCATGCTTTTAAAAAAGTTTTGTTTAACTTGATATTTAACTGAGGATTTCATTAACGACTGTTTTCCTTATACCGTAATTATTTGGGTGTAAAAATACAAGAAAAATTAAAAGCTGAAAAATTTCTCATCTATAGGATGTCAATGCCAGGATTTGGGATGAAACTTAATTGTCTGGCATAAGAATTTTAGCGTAATTAGGTTGTAATGAGTCATAAATTGTGATGTTTAATGAGGATTGCTCAGGAATGGCACAGGTTAATTGGTTCAAAATCCAGAACCAGACAGGCGTAACTCTGACATGAATCCAGATTTAAAATCGAATCCAGCAGCAGCAAGGCATGAGTATGACATGATTCTGGATTTAAATCGAATCCAGCACTAAGCAGGCGTAACTCTGACTTGATGCCAGATTTAAATCGAATCCAGCTCCAGATAGACGTGACTCTGACATGGTGCCGGATTTTCATTGAATCCCGTACAAGGCAGTGTTGACTCTGACATGGTACTGGATTTACATCGAATCCAGCACCATACAGGCTTGAATATGACTAAATTCTCAATTTAAATCGTATTCAGCACCAGACAAGAATCATTCTGACATGATATCGTACTTAAATCAAATCCAGCATCAAACAGACGTGATACTTGCATAGTTCCAGTTTAAAATCAAAGCGTCAAGTCAAACTCTTTGAATTTTAAAATCTTTATAACATCAAAAGCCCCAAAAAAGTCTCAATTTCAAATCTTTATCATGAAATCAAGAAGACCTTCAAGCACAAAAACCTGCAATTTCTCTGTCTACATAGTAATTAAATTTTCATGAAGTTTATGCTTGTTTCATAATACAAGAGTTAATAAAATTTCATGTCTGCATCTCAATGTACATGAAAATTGTCTCGACCTTTGTTTTACGTAATATTTTCTTCTATTTCTTACAAGCATTTAAGGTTTTCTTGATGTTGTATCTTGATGGTTTGTTCAATTGTGATGTCTGATTTGACATGGAGACTCGGACAGACTTGGATGGTGTATGAATGAAAGTGCAGCCAGGAGTTACGTAATACTGATGGGTTTAAATTTAAGGTATTCAAAGTTGACTGTCTAGTATCAGAAATTGGCAAGTGGAAGCCAGCGATAGAGTCAGCTTCAAGCTACTCCTGTGGGAGGTCATGGAGCCCAACTGATCTGTAAGACCAGCGAAGTAAGTAAGTAAGTTGTGCTGCGGTCCAGTGAAACGGTAAGAGGGATATAATGAGCTATGGGTAGAGAATGAAGGTTTAAGTGTGCTTTGTGCAATGATTTCTAAGTGCTCTTCGGTAGCTCAGTAGGAAGAGCCTGCAATCGAAAATTAATGGATGTGGGTTCGAGTCCTGCTCAGGATATGTTGTAAGGAAGTCGGGTTTAAAATCGTAAGGTCTTTAAACTTGACTTTCTGGTATCAGGACTTCGCTGGTCATACAGATCAGTTGTGATCCATGACCTCCCACAGGAGTCGCTTGAAGCTGGCTCTATCGCTGGCTTCCATTTGCCAATTTCCAATACCAGAAAGTCAGCTTTGAAGACCTTTAATTTAAGACTTATAATCAATGGAAATCTGTAGTCAGATCTAGTTTGACTACCTAAGAGTCAGTGAGAATGCTCCATGTCTGTTCCGTACTACAGCTTTGTCATAGATGCTAACCCATTTTCCATATCACAACATACATCATTGATGATCAAACCAATTACTTACTCCATCAAGACGATCAAAAATTAATCCCTCGTCTACACTAATAATCCTTCTCAATATCCATCCAATAAACTCTATCTTAATAACTGTCTAATTCTAAATGTATGACAATCATACTAACGATGTTAACTATCATCATCATCTAAAAGTAAATTGAAGCATATTTTATTAACGAGCATTTGAGTATATTCAGCACATTTGTATGACAATCATGTACATCTTATGGATCATTGGTTCTGATAATTTAATGACTCAGCCAGAATATGATGAAAATCGTGTGTCATTTGACAATAATAGAGATGACAAAAAAAGAAGCAAAAATTGGAAATAATTACAATAAATAAAAGAAAATGTGACGGTGCATGATACTCAGCAGCTTAGACACAATAGAACGTGTAATTAATTAATGATGTCAATTTCTTTTTGTTAGGTGTGAATGGAAGGGAATAAAAGGCGTCATTTTTCTCATCACTTTAATTTCACATCATAATAATGTGTCCTTAAAGTAATTCGTACGGGCATTTATTGTTATTGAGATAAATGTGCAGGATTT
>NW_027226500.1:0-54429 GCF_022539635.2 Chironomus tepperi | reverse complement strand
TATCATGAGATTAGTTATAATTGTGATTAATTATTTTTATATATAGCGTCCTTGAACACGCTCGTATGTCCACTCGGGGGAATCTTATCAGCTACAATTCTAGATCAAATCGGTCGACGATTTACGCGTGAGTGATTATTTCCAGTATCATATTCACACCAAATTTTCAATTTGGGTGAATATATTGCTTTTGGTATTTTGAAATTTCAGTTTTTTTAATTTCCTGCATCAGACTTACAGAATTGACAAATATTTCCAATGGTGGAAAGTCTGTGCCTGAAAATGCAATCAACATTGAAAACCGCATCTTGATTGGTGCTTCCAGTGCAGAGATATCACCAAAAAAACTTACTTTCTGTTATTTAGTTAGTTAGTTAGTTAGTTAGTTAGTTAGTTAGTTAGTTAGTTAGTTAATCAGCACGATATACTCTTCAAACTCAATACTAAGACTTCAGGTTTTTTGCTTCTTTTAGGAATGGGTATGGCAAGAACTGTATTGTTTTTTGGAGCCATAAGATGCTTCCATTAAGGCACAAGATGTAAAAAACTGTCTTTTTTTGGTCCAAATTATAGTCGATTATTGCAAAATACATTTTTGTAAACAAACAAAAAAATTAATTGAACTGAATCTTACTGGATCTCATTTTAATGGTCTAAAAGTGAACTGGATCCTACTGGATCTTGTTTTTATGTGTCTGGGAGTTATATGGATCCAACTGGATCTTGTTTTTATGTGTCTGGGAGTTATATGGATCCTACTGGATCTCGTTCTAATGGTCTAGAAGTGAACTGGATCCTACTGAATCTTGTTTTTTTATGTGTCTGGGAGTTATATGGATCCTACTGGATCTCGTTCTAATGGTCTAGAAGTGAACTGGATCCTACTGGATCTTGTTTTTATGCATCTGGAAGTTGTATGGATCCTGCTGGATCTCATTTTAATGGTCTAGAAGTGAACTGGATCCTACTGGATCTTGTTTTATCTGGGAGTTATATAGATCCAACTGGATCTTGTTTTTATGTGTCTGGGAGTTATATGGATCCTACTGGATCTCATTTTAATGGTCTAGAAGTGAACTGGATCCTACTGGATCTTGTTTTTATGTATCTGGGAGTTATATGGATCCAACTGGATCTTGTTTTTATGTGTCTGGGAGTTATATGGATCCTACTGGATCTCATTTTAATGGTCTAGAAGTTGAACTGGATCCTACTGGATCTTGTTTTTATGTGTCTGGGAGTTATATGGATCCTACTGGATCTCAATTTTTATAGCCCTGAAAGTGAACTGGATCCTACTGGATCTTATTTTTATGGATCTGGAAGTTATATGAATCCTACTGGATCTCATTTTGATAGCCTGGAAGTGAACCTGACCCTACTGGATCTTATTTTTATGGGTCTAAAAGTTATATGGATCCTACTGGATCTTATTTTAATGGTCTAGAAGTGAACTGGATCCTACTAAATCTTGTTTTTATGTTTCTGGAAATTATACGGATCCTACTGGACTATAAGGCTTAGTGATTTATAAAAGTACTGTAATCTACTCAAGTCGGGCGAGCGAAGCTCAGCCCGGCTCGTATAGTGATCTATAAAAGTACCGTAATCTGCCCAAGTCGGGCGAGCAAAGCTCAGCCCGGCTCGTAAAGTGATCTATAAAAGTACTGTAATCTACCCAAGTCGGGCGAGCGAAGCTCAGCCCGGCTCGTATAGTGATCTATAAAAGTACTGTAATCTGCCCAAGTCGGGCGAGCGAAGCTCAGCCTGGCTCGTATAGTGATCTTTAAAAGTACTGTAATCTCCTCAAGTCGGGCGAGCGAAGCTCAGCCCGGCTCGTATAGTGTTCTATAAAAGTACTGTAATCTACCCAAGTCGGGCGAGCAAAGCTCACAAATTTTTGCGACTTGAACGGCAAGCACTAGAAGCTGCATATCTATGAAAATATGATGCCGTGAGTTGAGAAATGGTTCGAGCGAAGCTCGAACTTTAATTGTTCGGATGCATTTCATTCATTTAAATAATTTTAGTTAACGTGTAAATAATCATTTTTTATCACATTTATCTCATAAATCAATTATTTTGTTCAAGTTGTGTTTTTAATTCTTACTTTTCTGTACAGTTTTTTGATCTACGTATGGTGTGAATATTCCCATGAAGCGTGATCCGCTTCATTACTAGTTTGGTTCTAAAAATAGATTATTATGTTCATTTTATTCCATACAGTTGTGATTATTAATATACTAGCCATAATTTCGTGGGGACTTATGTATTTCTCATCACGAACTGACTTTGATACAATGCTATGGCAAATACTACTGAGTCGATTTTTGATAGGTAAGGGATATTTTATGTAACCTTTTTGCATTATTAAATACTATTTCTATGGTTAAACCAAATTGCTATCAAGGGAGATCGATTGAAAGGTAAAGGAGAGAATATTTATAAAATGAAGACCCGACTAGCATCTGTTGGGACTGTACGTAACCAAATAATGATTAATGTTGAATGGTGGTCTTCAAACTCCTTGGTTTTCTTACTTCCTTGGGTAAAACGCACGTGGAATTATTGCAGCGCGGAGAGAATGTGTAAAGCCGGTTCTATCCTTCGGAAACTTCGGCCTGTAATTTTTTGGGTTTTCTTAAGATCTCTTACCAATTTTGCTTCATTGAGAACTTCATGCCTCTAATCAAAGGCAGATTAGACCGAAAACTGCAATTGTATGTCCCATAAAGACTCATTCAGTCACTTACATACAGCATGTCTGATTCGTTCGGGTCGAGGTTGCTTAGAGGAACTAAAATAAATCTATATTAATAAGCTTCCAATGTATAAGTTATCAATATATTGCATATGCTAGTTATTCCTCTTTAAAAACTGTGTTATGAGGAAAAAAGTTTTCACATGAGAGTTCATGATAGCTTATATTTCTTAATAAGAAGCTTAATGTAGATTTTTAACATATTTTTGAGAACAAGTGACATTAGTAGGTGCAGTTTTTCGCTATTTAAAGTAAGTTATTGCTTTTCTGAACTACATGATATAGTTCATATTTTGTCCTCAAAAATTTTATTGAGACAATAAGATAAGAAAGCTTGAAGAAAGCCAGCTCAGAAAAACGATAAAAAAATTACCCAAAAACTGCCATCATGTTCCCGTAAAAGCACTTTAACTTCTTGTCGTCACCGCGAAAGATGGGCTGCTTTAGCTTTAAATTAATCTTATTTGACATTTTACTACATCGAGGATTAGCTAATGATCTGTGGAGTATCCAGAATTTTAATATTTATTTTCTGGATTTGCCTATATCGTTTTTCATAAATTATGTTCGGTATCGGGATGTTCAATTATCACGTAACGCTCTTAGACGAGGGTTAGAGGGAAGGAGGGCTGGTGGTAGATGTTAAACTCTAATCCAGTGGTGAGCAACCTTTTATTTTTCGCGGCAATCCTTGGTGGTTTGTCTCGACTGAAACCACGCACAACATACGGGTCAAGGTATTTCCATTAATTTTTGGTAGAACACTAATATGCCGTGGCACAGAGATTACTCTCACTGCTCTAAACAATTCTAATGCTATTAAGGAGATAAAGGGATAAGGTCAATATCTCGGCTTTTCGCGTTACATAATAAGTGTCTTTTAACCATATCCTAGTAGTATAGTTTATCTTAAGCAGATCCACCTAAATGCGCCAATGCTTCTTTGCATCTTCAACAAATCTTTAGCTACATTCCTTATTATTTGTTGAGAAAATATATTACCCGACAATGATGATAGCTTTAAGAAAATTATTTTAAAGTATCTACTTAAAAGTACTTAAAAATTGATGCTAAAAATAATTCTCTTTTTCCCACTAGCTGCAGCTATAAAAGAAACCTTTTTTGATATCATGAAATTTCATCAATTTTCAGCACTACATTTTTATTCCATTATTTTTTATTTATCATATTTTTTTATATGAAAGGTGTTACGATTGGCTTATCTAGTTCACCCGCAGCAGTTTATTCTGCAGAAATAGCAACACCAAAATTACGTGGTCGACTCACAACGTTTACTAGTTTGGCTATTGCGGTTGGAATTTTGATGATTTACACTTTGGGCTTCATTTTTCCGGTATGTTTCACATTTGTGGATGGAAAACTGTTAAAAAAATTTATATGACGACAATTGCGTAAACAATTTTGCGAACATGCATACAGTGTATTACGTCAATTGTTCTTTAGAACAATGGATATGAATGGTAAAATTTAATTTTCCTCAACAGGACGATTGGCGAAAAGTTGCAGGAATTTCAGCAATATTTAGCATATTTACATTGGGTCTCATCTATTTTATGCCAGAATCACCATCATGGCTCATCAGTAGAGGACGCACGGATGAAGCACGTAAAGCACTTGCTTATATACGCGCCATTAAGCATGATGGTACGATCGAGAATTTATATAATAAATTAATACAGACATACGCAATTTAATTTTTCTACACATTCTGTCTTCCTTTTATTCTCATATAGAATTATACACAAGCGAGTTATTAAATGAGGAAATGCAGCGGTTTTATGATCAAATCAATTCACGAAATAGCTGTGGAAATGATAGCTTATGGAGCATTTTGAAGCGCCCGGAAATTTATAAACCGCTTGCTATTATCAATGCATTTTTCGCCTTCCAGCAATTTTCCGGTACATTTGTGATTGTCGTTTATGCATCGAAATTTGCAGAGCAGGCTGGCTCTGGAATTGATAAATTTTTATGTACCGTACTTATTGGAATTGCACGAGTTATTGCTACAATCATTTTAGCATACTTTATATTAGACAGATATGGTAGAAAGCCACCATCAATTTTCTCTGGCATAGGTAAGCATAAATTTTGTAGTATTATTTGAAAATAATACATTTTATTGAATATTATAATAATATTCAATTGAGCAAAATATGAAAAAGAAGCGCTTCCGCAATGGTCTTTAAAAATATTATTGAGAATCAAAAAATTCTCATTGATTGAAATGTTCATGCTGCGCTGAATATGCAAGGAAAGTTTTTCAATCGAGAAATATAGATTCAAAGTAGAGGAAATAGCCTTATGAATTTTAAACCAATGCGCATTTTGTGTCATATGATCAAGAGCGACACAAATAAAAAAGGTTCCTTCACTGAGCTTTTAAAGCTTCAGGAAAATTCTTTAAATAGCACAAAACGGAAGCCGCCTCCATATGAATATCATTTGACAGACATTAGAGTGGCACTTGGAGGCGGTGTTTATATAAGAGGCCTATAGAACCTTCAAAGCTTCATTACGGAGCTCAGGTCGCTCCGGGATTGCAAAAGAATACACCCTCTTTATTTAACGATCCATTCAAATATTCATACCCAACTCCCGAGTGACAAAAATAAAGAAAGCTCCTATGCAAACCCGAGTGGCCAAAAAAATGTTAATTTTCAGTTGATGACTAGTTCTAACGTACTTTTGTCCATACGGGGAAGATTTTATAGTTCCGATTAAGATCTTGAAGCTCCAAATTGAAGCTAACTCAAGGCCAACTTCAAGGCCAAATGGCAGCCATATGGATTTCATTCTTCATTTATGTTACTAGGGATATCCCTTCCATTCTCCTTAAATCCTTCTGACTATTTCCTTGTAATCAATCAACATAATCTCAATTAAAATTTTTAATTGCTAGAATCACCTTTAAGAAAAATAACACATTTGCTATCAATTCCGATAGATTTTGACCTAGATTTTAACATTATCTAAAAAAGGAAATAATAAGTAGATCATCTATAAATTGTTAATTAACAGAACTATTATAGGAAATAAATGAGATGCTATAATATGCTGATTAAAAAAGTATTATATAGATTATGGATTCCGAGCGACAAAAATGAAGAAGGCTCCGTTTTGGAGTTTTTTAGGACTTTGCTAATCCTCTTTTATTAACACCAAATGGAAGCCGATCGTCAATTTTTGTTAGTCTTATGATCCAAAGCATCAAATGGAAACCATATGGCTACCAGAAATGGACGGTCGACTGTCATTTTGTGCTAACAAAAGAAATTTAGCGGAGTCTTAAACGCTCCGTAGCAGAGCCTTTTTCCATTTGGAGCTTTGGAAACCATATGACTGCCAAAAATACACGAACGGGATCATGCATTATTCATCCGTGGCTTCCAGCCGTTTATTATTGCCAGCCATATGGCTTTCTTTCGGTGTTAATAAAGTAGGTTTAGCGCAGCCTTAAAAGCTCCGTAGCTGAATCTTCTTCATTTATGTCGTACGGGAGATCATCTGTGAATATGCACTTTGGCATTTTGTTTGTCGACTCAAATTGACATACAGATACAGTCCGACGGAAACAATGACAAAAACATTTCCTGCTGATCGACAAAAAAAAATGTGCTGAGAAACTTTTTAGGAAAATGATGCAAAATTTTTTTTATCAAATAAACAAAACTAAATAAATTTTTTTTTTTTGCCTTCCTCAAGGCAAAAGAGTAAATTGAAAATGACTTTGCAGCAAAAACTTTTCCTTGCTATCAAAATTTCAAATTCAATTTTCCCTTAATGATTGATTGAATTGGTTATATGCCATTAAAGGAATGTCATTTTATGCAAAAAAAAAATGTCGATGTATGGAAAAAAGAAAATTTTGCCTCAAAAGCACAAAAATTTTGCTCTCTAAAAAGTACTTTAGGTACTTCTGACGAAAAAGAAAAAAAAAAAGCAGCATAGATGTAGATTGAGAGAAATAAATTTACATAATCGTGCGCATAAGGTGATGAGAAAATTCAATTTGAAATTTATGGAAATTTTCGTCTCTATTCAACAGGAATGACAATTTCTATGCTAATACTGGCCATCTATTCGTCATCATTTGCCCAAAATCTTCCATACGGCAATTGGATTTCAACATTTTGTCTACTTGCTTACATTATCACGAGCACTTTTGGCTTCTTAACAATACCATTTGCAATGTTACCGGAGCTTTTTCCACAACGTGTACGCGGCGTAACAGCAGGCATGACTGTTTGTGTAGCATACTTTATGTCATTTATCGCTATTAAGTTATATCCATCTATGCTTGATTTTATGGGAAATAATGGTGTATTTCTTCTTTATTCAATTGTATCATTGTTTGGTACGATATTCGTTTATTTCATTCTGCCTGAAACGAAAGGAAAGACACTGCAGGAAATCGAAAACTTATTCAAGCGACAGATTTCAAATTCAGCGGAAAAAGTATAGTGATGTCGTATGTGATTTTGTGCTGCAAGTCTTAGGGATTGCAAAATACCCGAAATATTCGAAAACAATTATTAGATTTGTAGAAGCTGATAGTTAAGTTTTTTTTTGTTCTAGTGATTAATTTGGATACTCCTGGAAATTATCTAATTTCTAAAATACTTAAAATAATAAAATAACTTATAAATTTAGAAAAAAATTAACGAACTTTTTTAATTTAAATTATAAACTTGGTTAATTGCAGTTATTTTAGGGTAGTTAGAGAGAGCTACAGGCACAAATTAAGGTAAGCTTGACTGTTGATTTGCATGATTAACTAAGTCCTTAAGTATAGTATCAGATTGTCTAGATTGTCTAGATTGTCTGAAAGTCCAACTTAATACGTGCTTTACAAGATCAACTTAGGGGACGTTCACTTATTTCGTAATGCATAAATAGACGTTTTGACCCCATCCGTAACAGAATCTCTATGCATAATCTCGACCCCAGCTCTAAGAGCGTTACGTAATGAGTGAACGACTGCCAACCGATAATGGATTTTTTTAGGCTACACCTCAATTTTTGTCTGTCTAGCACATAATATATTGAAGATAATGAAATATCGATAATATACAATTTAAAACCGGTATTGACATCCCTACTTCGGAAAATAATTGATCTCTACTAGCGTAAAACTCAATTTTTATTTTCCAATAAAAACCGATACTTTTTGACAATTTAATTTTTTTAACCTGGAATGCTATGGCAGAACACTTGTGTATCATATATCATGTAGTTAAAATACTGCTGAGTTACAGCATTTTTTGTTTTAAATTCAAAAAAAAAAAAAAATCCAATTTAAATCGAAAAGAGAAGTGTAATAAACAATTCTTGAATCGTACCTCAATTCCTAAAAAAGAATTGATGCTTAACTAATCTAAAAATAAATCTAATGATCCAGATATGTTTTATAAAATCGAATGCTTCCAACTAATGTAAATTTCACTTCTCTAAATGCTGTAATCTGTAATCTTACGATCTAAATACCCAATCCCAATTCCAAATTCACTATAGATTTTAGTGCGGTGAATTTCAAGTGAATTTTAAAGCATGGCAAATAAGCATGAGGTCGACCTAAGAACACTCTGACAGAGGCTGATGATTGAGATAGTGAGTTAGTATTTATAATTGAGCGATTCCATGAGTGAAAAAAAATTTGTCTTAAAATTTTTTTATGAATATTTCTTTAATTAACTACTTTTACCCCAATGTTATTAACTTATATTATGTATTATTGTAATATTCAACCACAAGAATAACAAATTCTCTATAAAAAGGCATATAACAAAAGATTTTTCTGAAAAACTAAACTTAATCGGTTAACTTTTCGTAGTCATGTCAATATTTCCTTAAGTATACATTTTTGTGTGATAAAATTACACAAAATACATTTGAAAACGCCTAGGCTTTGTATTTATATCTTATTTGTGCCTGTAACTACTGTAATTAAGGAGAAAATTGAAGAAAACACAACTTAATCGGTTAACTTTCGACCGATTATTGCAAAACACAAAACACATTTTTTGCCATAATTAAGCTATGTTAAGATCTTTAAACACTAAAAACACATTTAAAATAGAAAAATAATCCTATATGTGCTTCAAAAGTTAACTAAAAATGCATATCTTAAGAGAAAAATGAATACAAAGTTTTGTACTAAAAATTTTTCAGTTACGTTTACTCATGGAATCGCTCAATTGTCAAATATCGGGTATCCAGTGATGGAGCAGATGATCTGTATTATCAACGAAGAAAGTAAGTAAGAACTTACAGCAAATTCAGGCTTCCTGTTGAAACTATGAATCCTACGAAGCATTTCTATAGGGGCTCATTGCCTGTCCTTCGATAACTTCAGCCAGTTCGTGATTTTGAGAACTGTAGCGTCCTTATCAACACATCCAATCCAGGAACTTTTTCTACATTATTTGATTTATTTCTAGACTTATTATGTCGCTAAATGTTTTAATAATTGGGGTACATCTCAGCAATTGGGTTTGGTACCTTTAAATCCAATAAAATGATTCTAGATCAATAATATTCGGTATCCAACCCCTAGACTATACATAATAGAACAAATCGATGGGAATTGTCATGGACAGTCAGCAAATAAAAAAAACATTAATTCTTTTGTTGTCCATTTGCTTCTACCTTAAATATTTGCAAGATTTTTTCTCGTACCTATTGAGAAAATTATTTCGGTTTTGGATATTGACAATCAATTTTAATTTAAATTCAGCACATTCCATGTTATGGCCTTAAACCTCATCTCATCTCTACAATTTGCGTGTTAGTTGATCAAAATGTTTTGTGACTTATGCATTATTATGGAAATTTTTTTTTGTCAATTTCAATTTCATTTCCTATATCTTATTTAGGCATACGCAGACTACTCAATGAACTAACTTAATGAAATCTAGTTCAATCTAAAATTTTACGTTTCGGTTTTGTCGGGATATAAATCGAGATAAGCATAAAATGCAAAATTTATGTAAATTATATCCAACATAGAAATTGTCAAATATTCAGTTACTTATTCGTCATGTTACTTAGCTGAATAGAACAATTCCATAAAAATCGTTAAACAGAAATTTACTGTGTTATCGTCTCATTTACGTACATACTTACTGTATTTTTGATGATGCTCTTATTTGAAGATCTTAAACGATGAAAATTATTTTATTGTCATTGCAAAGATATAAAACGTCTCAATAAAGGATTTAAAGGATGTTATCGAGTAAAGTACTCAATGAAAAAAAATTAAAATTGCTAAAATGAGTATTTATGCAGTTGGTATGACTAGGATTCAATAATCAGATCGTTCTTAAGATTTCACAAGCTTTTAGCTAAATTTTAACGGTTTTGGGTATGCTGCACTAGTGTAAGGTTCTGAGCAATGCTCGAATTGAACCCTTGTTAGTATCGACAACATTCCATATATAATTATTGATAGATTCAGTGTCTGTGGTGGGAATCGAACCCATGTACCCACAAAGGTAGGTGATAGATATTTGTTCTCTTGTCTAACCACATGGCCATCATAAAAGCTTTACTCTCGCACTGAAAGATTAGCGTAAAAATGACTATATACCCCAGATTCCACTATGCTCAGATATCATAGGTAGGTTAACTGCCCTCACAAATGAGTAATTCAGATATCCGGTCTGTTGCCCTAACCACTTGGTCACAGATGTCTTACACTTGCACTGGCAGATTGCCTTACATATGAGTCAATACCCCTGATTCTACTCTGCTTAGACACTACAGATTCCACTCTGCTAAAACACCACAGGCAGGCTAACTGTTGAGTTCTCCAAAATTTGCATATTGTTGAATATAAGGTACTTCCACTATCAATAAACCAACATCTACCAAAATTTGAAATTCAACTGTCTCCCATACAATATAACGTCACTTGACAACAATGGATTATAGAAGTGTAAATTTATTTGGTAAAATCTTTTTAACAAAACCACAGCATGATTCAACAATCATGTCCTACAAATCCACAGCAAAAAGGAAATTTAAATTTATTTATGTTTCAAGGACCATTGTGGATTCATATCCCATCATTAAAATCATTTTCAACAATATCCATTTAAGTTAACTGCTATTTCTCTTGGAGCAATAATCCATCACTTCCTATCTTTATGCTATCCTCTAAAAGCAATTTACATTTAGATAAGAAGATCTCTTTTCCATCTCTCACATTTTGTGCTTTTTTTGAAGAAACTAGATGAGGTAATAAAGCTATTTTGATGCGAAGTATGGAAGAAAATAAGCGATTGGAGTGTTTTGTCTATTGGCTGGATTTAGTTATAATATTTTAATAACTAGTCTAATACAAAGGAATATCAATGTAGGAAATATGGAACACTTTGATTACATTGGGGCCGGACATTATCGTATTTGGCATGGGATCAGAGTTCTGTTGGTAAAGGACCGGATTTTCGTTCATTACATTACTTAGTTTATTTGGCAGTAATAGAATCGATTAATGAGTCCCTAACAGACAAAAAGACCGCTTTTAGGTACCATAGTGGTCTTTCTTTATCATGAAAGTATGCTCTTTGTCTGTTAAGGGGTCAAGCTTCGATTGGCTCACATCTAAGAGTTTTGAGCTTGACTGAATTTAATACTGACAATTGAAAAAGGGCAGCCAGCGATAGAGTCAGTTTTAGATTCCTTCCAAAGAGAACATGGATCGCACAAGGTTGTATTTGTGGGTTTTGAGGACGACGAATAGAACAAGCTTCGATTGACACACATCCTAGAAATGATGAAACATCAGTCGCCAGGCTAGCATAACTCTAATTTTGGATTATATTCAGTGAAATTTGGATTCAAGCTGGACTAATGCTTGTCTGGTAGTGCTCGAATTCGACTCTAATTTGGTATGGAATCTAGTCAATTTGAGTCGACTTTTCTTTTCAAAATCCGAGTCGACTTCGAGTAATGCAACCTGGGAATGAATTGATTTTTCTACGACATGTGCCTTCCTAGAATGCGTCTTAATCCAACAAATTTAAAACAAATTTCCATCAAATCCAAACATTTCAATTGAGTTTTTTTTCAACTCATATTTTTCACGGAAGTAAATCATTTTTATTGTTTTCAGATTTTTTATTCTTCTTATTTTTCATGCAATAACTTTAAGTTGTTGTCGCTCTAAGGGTAATAAAATAAATCTCAAAATACCGCATTAACATTATAAAAAAACAAAGAAGAAGAAAATGAAAAACATAGAGAAATGGGTGAGGGAAATAGAAATATAATGAATGATACGTGAAACAATGAACAAAGAACTTTAGACCAGAGTTGGCAGGACTTTAAAGTGGAGTCCGGACTTTCAAAGTCCGGACTTTGAAAAAAAAAACTTTAGTGGAGTCCGGACTTTAGAATAGTCCGGACTTTGAAAGTCCGGACTTTGGGACTTTGGGAGTCCGAAAAGTCCCATACAATTTTTTTTTTTTTTTTAAAAAGTATTTTAATATTTTTTTTTCGGTTACACTGCGTAACATGACTTGAAAAAGTGGTTTTTTGGACTTTGTTACGCAGTGTAACCGAAAAAAATGTCAAAAAAATCAATTTTTTAGCTCGGGTTACGCAGTGTAACCGAAAAAAATGTCAAAAAAATCAATTTTTTAGCTCGGGTTACGCAGTGTAACCGAAAAAAATGTCAAAAAATTCCCAAAGTCCCAAAGTCAAAGTCTCAAAGTCCCAAAAGTCCGGACTTTCATAGTCCGGACTTTAGTGGAGTCCGGACTTTCAAAGTCCGGACTTTAGTGGAGTCCGGACTTTCAAAGTCCGGACTTTTGGGACTTTTCGGACTTTTAAAGTCCGGACTCCAAAGTCCTGCCAACTCTGCTTTAGACACAAAAAAATTTTTGCTTAAAAAATAAAAGAAATGTTTTGTTAACAAATTGTTTAAGGATATTTCACACTGTTTTGAAGGCATTAGATGACATGCGCAATGTTTTGATGGGAAATGTGAGAGATTCTTGGTACTCTAGACTTGCTAATCCCTGAAACTCTCTCAAATTTTTGTGTATACCTTTCATCAATTGTTTTTAAAAACTGCACACAAATTACATACAATAAATTTTGAGGAAGTGCGATGAAAATATGTGTTGAACAATTTAAAGGTACTCAAAACTTCATCAACTTCATCGTTTATTTTTGATATTGTATTGAACAAGTTGTACTCGACAAAAATGCATTTTACAGCTTTCAGGAAATTGTGAGTGTAAGGTATGCAGATGAAAATTTTTCAAAGTGTTAGCTTTTTGATTACCTTCGGATGAACACCTTAAAAGTATTGTTTGATCAATTTCTTTTTAAATATTTGCAGTTTTAATTTAAAATTTCATTATAACTGTAATAATTCTCTGTACTTCACTAAGGTATGATGGGGCATAAATTACAACGATTAAGCCTCTTATCCCAGGACATATCCCACTTCTTTAACTACAATGCTGCTTGTAACCCACAAACGGTGACTGTGTTTTCAGTAAAAATGATCTGAACTTTGCTAAATCTCGAGCTGATAATATGATATGATGGTTGAAAGACCCAACTGGAGGCACTACGATTAATAATCTATTGTGTACGAAACTCTTCAGATCTGCCATTCATATTGGGATAGTAACCACTTAAAAGCTCCGCACTTTTCAATTAAACGAATACTTCATAAGATCTGATGTCCCCCTTTGATTTACCTAGCCACAATTTGTGTGCTCAAGACTCCGGTAAGAAAATCATCCAGATATGAGTAAAACCTTGTAGGCATACCTAGCAATGGAGATACATTAAGTTCCAGAGACTTCATAACTACACTAAACACACGAGCCGAGCTAACTAGAACAGCGAAATGAAAGCGATTCGATAATTAGATATAACTTAGGATTGAGCCTAGGTCCTTTGGAACTTAAGACTAATACTTTACTATTTAGGCCACTTATTCTATTTCAACAAGATTATGATTGCACACAACTGTTATCACTTTTATAATAATTAAGTCCTAACGAATGAAACCACTACTACATTGAGCCACTTCTACTCATTAAAGCATTGATGCAGATTACATTTTACCCAGAAAACATCTTAATCGAAACCTTTATTTTTTCTTGCACGTGAAAAGAGTATTTAATCAACGGACATCTATTTTAAGATAAGTTGTTGTCTAGATTCACAATTGTTGTCTAGATGTGCCTACGTCATGATCATCAAGATAGCTAGAAAAATAGCACTGATCGAGATATTTTGTTACTTGGATCAGAAAAAGAAAGCTTTTCTCTGTTAGACTTAAAATGATGCCTGCAGATACTCAGCAAATCTTAGCCTTGCTTCAATGTTTTATTCCAAAATTACATTTTCTCATGGCTTGAATGCCTTGTATGAGCTTCAAAAACAATTTGAACGGAAACAACAACAAAAAAAGAAACATTGGATTGAGCAAGTGAAATGGAGATATTAGAAAGCTTTTATTAGCATTCAAAAAATTGATATTGCTGTATTTTCTTGCCATAGATTTTATATTCAATTTTTGTGTGTCTTACATGCTGTACAAACATAAATATTGCATATGGAGTAAAAAGCCATATTGTGAATGAATAAAATCTAGGATAAAAATTTAAATATTTTTGTGTATCTAGTTCTTGTCTAGTAGCTGTGAAAATAACCAAAATTTTTTTTATTTACGTCAGCAGCTCGCAAAAGATTTTTTTGTCTCTGCTTTAATTTGCAAGCCACGAATTGAATGAAATTCAATTTTTTTTGTGCTGCGTCAATGGAAAACAGCCAGCTTATATTATTTATTTGTCTTTATGCTTCTTCTTCATCATCATGGTTTCCTCTTAAAGTAGTATAATAGGAATTCATTCCATCTGTTACTAGCTCCGAAATTACAAAGTCGTCAATCATTAAGCAATATACCCCGAACAGTCGGTCGAAGCTATTTTGGATGATGAAGAAGAACTGAAATTCCAATTGGCTGTGGAATGAAAGGAAATAAATAAATTTGAATAGCGTCACATTGAAAAATCTTCATTGTCAAGTAAATTAGTAAGAAATGATTCTTTTGTGGCGAGTATTGTGGTTGGGATGCATTTTTTTGGAAATAAATTTTAAATTGTACTGGCTGCCCAAATAGCGCAAGTCGGTTGATCGATCTAAAAACCAGCCCAGCCCAGGACTGCTTGTTTCTCGTATGGTGCTAGATCTAAGCCGAACCCGGATGCATGCAACTGAATAGCACAATCCAGTTAATCGATTGAAAAACCGCTCCCATGACTGCGTGGCCCTGGAATCGTGTCGGATCTAAGCCGAACCAGCATCATACAACCCAATTCGGTAACAAGCAAGTTATTGGTACAAATTCCGGCCCTAGACCTGTATAACTCTGGAATGGTGTCGGATCTAAACTGAATTCTGCACCAGACAATCTGTGTTATTAGACTTGATTCTGAATTGAATGCTTGAATTATCTGAATTATGCTCCCTACTTAGTTATAAACTTGACGTTTGTGTAATTTACCTTGAAATATCAAGTTCATAATTAGACATAAGGTCGACTAATTGCTACATGCTCTACTCGGGAAATATCTGCATCTTGATGGACTTGACAAGACACATCACTAAACATAATAGTACTGCCAACAAGAAAATAGACGACTGAATAATTTGAGCCTTCTTTCTTTAAAATGAAGGTATTTCTTATAAAGTTTATTAAACAACTCAAGCAGCCAGCCACTCCGACAATTCAATTAAAATTTCATTTAAAGTGATAAAGATGGAAAGAACGATAGCCACACAACATCCAAAAAAAAAAGTCAAATATATTCAAACAGCAAACAGACGGAATATATTATACTAATTTTTTGGGGGAATTGAATAAAATAATCAATTTATGCAAACCTTAGTGTCATCTGTCATTTTCTGCAGACCCAAAATTTTTGTGAGGAAAAATTCTCTCACATATGCAAATGTGGATAAAGGTTTAGCATTTTTATAATTTTTTAACAACCAAAATTTTTTATGTTACAAAATGTCACACACATGAAAATTTCATAATTTTCCACATAAAAAGGCAATTAAATGATGTGAACGTGTGAATTAATTGGGTGTTTTAATTTAAACGTAAAGGAATATTCACTTGAGTTGTGATTTATGTATACTGCTTTGATGATTTAATGCAGAGATTGAAGTAACTGATTTTTTAAACGGCGGTGACTAGCAAACCCGAACAGACAAAGATCATGAATATGGCCACAAAATTACGCATTCTTACTTACTTCGCTGGTTGTAAAGATCAATCAATTACGATCCCTGACTACCCCCATCTGACAAAATTGTGCATGCTCAATTATATGAATTGAGTATACTCATGGTCATTTAGGTAATCATGCTAATTGTCTGTTAGAAAAATCAGCTTGTGAAGTATATAATTTCATACAAAAATGACAAAAAAGGAGATTTTTAATATTCTTGTATGAAATTACATACTTCACAAGTTACGAAAATAGATTTTTGTAAATTTTGGTCTGAAATTATAAACTTCACAAGTGATCACAGAAATAATATTAAACTTGGACTTCAACTTAAAAACGCTTTTCATTTAGGTATACATTAGTTTGGTTCCGTTACGGAAAGTTTGAGTTTTTGAACCCCACCTCCCTCCTTTGTTAGTTAATGGCTATTAATTTAATTTAATTCCTGACTCTTCTTCCTGTGAATTTATTAATAATTCACTTGTTCATTGTCTATAAATGTCTATAAATAAGACATGAAAAATCTTTATTTCCATTCATCAATGTTGTTTTAAAAAATGTCAAGCTAAAATATGATTTTCATTTCCTAAATAGACCTTTTGTCATGACAGTATCCAAAAGAATATTAATTTGAATTTAGTTAAGTTGTCATAAAAATGTTATTGTTGTTGTTGCTTTATTTTTGAGAAAGGAACATTTAATGCCATTTCAAGGACGTATGTCCAAGAGAATTGTTAATGCTTCTTTGAAAATAAAATTACTTATGGATTTTTAAACAAAAATAAATAAATAAGTAATACTTCATTTGAGAACAGGATTAAAATTGTCAAAGAGTCTCTATTTTGTATGGAAAAAATTTATGACAGCTTAAATACAATTGAGTTCTTGTCTATATTTTGTGAACGGTATGAGCGGAAGGAGTTCTGGATTCAGGCCCAAGCGACACAAATGAAGATGGCTCATTTCCTGAGTTTTCTATTTGACAGCCATATGGAAACCACATTGAAGTCTGATTTTGTTGATGGCAGTAGATCACACGGGCAGTAAAAGAGCTCAAAACCAACTGTTCTGCACTTCTTCTTCCAATATGCTTTACAATATCCTTTAAATTTTTAAACTACACACTAGATTCTACAAAAATATTTGCTCAATATATTTCACATAAAAGCTTTTTCGTATGATTAATTGATTTTGTAAAGTCGTCTTCATGTCCGGATTGATAAAAATAAACTTTTTTTTTTTTAACAAACACCGACATCATTTGTATCAATTAAGATGCAGAGATGAATGAGATAATTATGAAATATTAATATTTCAAGTATGATGGAGCAGCACAAAAGCTTTTAGTTTAGGGGCTTTCAGTTTATAAAGCTCGAGACTTGATGTAGTGATTTTGGAAGGAATTGGTTGTGATTTTGTCGATTAGACATCAGAATGCTCATGAGTATACTCTTCGTCTGTTAGGGTTTGGTGATTATTAAGAAGATGAAGAATTTATTGAAAATGTGAATCGTTTGCTGTTTTTGGTTTCGGTCCTTGCTTATCCCCAAGGACTGCCGTGGTGCAAATGAGGTTGGACAGCACCTGGTTAAATTAAAAGGGAACGTTCTGAAGTTACTTGCTGATTAAAAATTGCTTCTTTAACTCTCTTCACCCACTGGAGCGCTTTATATTCAGTAACAAATCATAATTCCATTCCTCCATCCCTTATGCGTTGCGTACCCTAGCAGGTAGATCGTGTGTTATCGACATCAGAGCAAGGTAAGAGCAACCCAGACGAGCATGCTCATCAAGTATATTTCAGGTGATCAAAGTCTCGAAAGCATGTTAGGAGTAATTTCCGAATTCGTTCCCTAATTCGTACTTAATCAATTTTAATGACAAAGCTTTAATTTTATTGATATTATTCCAATTCTCGCGATTACCATGATTACAAAAAAACTTCCTCCAAAAATCAATGAGTGACCCCAAAATTCTTCTTTATTTCTATTTTTCACCCACAAATGTTTTCAAAAAATATGAAAACGACCGTCGTTGTTCATTTCATTTTATTTTATTTGGTACTTAAGATAATAAATAAAAATGAAGAAATTTAAGAAGTAGATTCAGAATGAAAAGTGATTTTGATTATGAATTATGATGTTATGAAATGTACAACATTGATGATGGCGGGTTCCATCATGGGGGGAAGTTAAATTTCATCTCAAAATAATAAATTACTGTAAAGCATTGTTCAAAAAAATAGGAAAAAAACAAGGAATGCTATAAAATATTTATGCTTTAGATTTTATTACACATAAAATGAAATTATAATCAGCATACAAACAAGTCAAAGAATGATGAAATTTAATAAAAATTATTTCTTTATGAATTTCTTTTTTTCACTCTCATTTAGTCCTTGTTGGATGTGCTTTCTAGCAAAATATTCATTATTTTACTTCTGAAAAATTATTTTTCTATGTTTAAATGAAATATAAATATTTTATAGCTTAAGGGTCATTCAGAAATGATGTTCAACATTTACAGATTAGAATTTCTAGAGCTAAGACAGTGGTCAGTGGTGGGCAACCTTTGTGTCGCGGTGAACTAGTTACTTACTTACTGCAACCATGTTAAAATGTGCAGCTTAAATTACAACAAAATGCTTTCCATCTGAATTTGTTGCTGGCTTTGTCACCTAGTTTGTACAAATTCTATGTCCGCACGTTGAGCTGACATTCTTTCACCACAGTTCTGTGTCAAGTAACTTTTGGAGCTTCTGGTGTTCGTTTCCCTTGAGGATTTCATCTAAGGGTTGTGCAGTAACTAGTGTGTCGCCTAAAAATTTTGGAAATGCCATGAAACTTGAGTCGTGTGTGGTTTTGGTTGAGGATAACCACTAAGGTATGTCGTGAGAAATTTTAAGGTTGTCCATCACTGAGGTAAGTAAATAATTTTATTTAAAAGATGACCGAAGAAGAAGAACAAGGCTGAAAAACATCATTTTTGATGAATGTCATTGGCGACGTCTATGGGAGGTCAAAGACTCTAATTGATCTGTAATGTCAGTGAAGTAAGTAAGTAAGTCATTGATGAACAATTTAAAATTGCCTCTTAAAAGTCACCATAAAAGAGATAAATCTTCTAGAGATGATTTAAAATTAATTAAACAAACACAACCTCTAAGAATGGTTTTATTAACATTCAGTAAAAAGGTGCTTTAAGGCTACACAACTGATGCATTTAAGTCAATAATTTCCAGGATAATTTGATTTTTGACAATATTAATTAATTTTCATATATATTCAACTCAATTTCATTTTCAATATGAATATAGAGGTAGCATACAGAGGCGTAGCAAGAATGTCTTTTAAGGCAGTGGTGAACAACCTTTTACTGCAACGCGGTACATCTAGGTTGTATTACTTACTTACTTATATACTTCGCTGGTTGCGCTGATCAATTGTGATTCATGGCTTGTCATTAATGTCGCCCAAAACTAGCTCAATTACTTGCTAATACCTGATTTCATGAACAATACTGTCTCTATTGACTTTGGAACCACTGTTTTTGGGGATAAGGGGAGGTTTTGATTTTTTTTTTTTGTGTCGATTTGTATCGAATTCAGGAGTTCTTTGTGGATTTTTGGCTCAAAATAAAAATTTGGGGCCTGGACTGACTACCTCCTGAATACCCCCCTGGTGCATACCAATTTCATTACCCGTAAAATCAAATGAAAAAGTGAATATCAAAAATAGAAAATGAAATATAGTGGACCATTTTGAAACTTTTTCATAATTATATTAATTTTGCTGCGAGAATTTAATTAACCCTTTTTTTCCTAACTTTTTCATTTTATCTCTTTGTCGCATTGCGTTCTTTGATATTTAAAAGCGTCCATTTTTCAATTGAAAACTTTTTCATATTAATTTTTGAGTGTCCCAAAAGGTTCATTTAATTTTTTTTATTTTGAATTATATTGGAGTATGGAATAATTCTATTTTTAGGAATATTCAGGAACTAAATAATTTCACAGCAGAAACTTTTTTTGTGCAAATAGTTCAGTAGTTTAACTGGAATAGTTCGTGTTGAAGTGGTTTTGTGTATTAGTTTTGTTAGCATTTGAACACGATTTTTGAAGTTTTGTGAAACATAAGAATTCGTCTAAAAGTTATGCCCGAGCAGCATATTGTAGTTCCTAGGACGCTGCTGCGTCACTTCCGTAAAACGAGTAAGTATTTCTTGAGTGACACAAATGAAGAAGTCTCCACTACGGAGCTTTTAAGGTTCATCTAAACCTGCCTCATTAATTCCGATAGCAGCCATATGGACGCCAAACGGAGCTATATGAACGCTAAACGGAAGTAGCTTCAGTTTGATGTTAAGTAATGAAGCTTAGCGGAGGCTTCTTCATTTGCGTCACTCGGTTCCTGATGGTAAAATTTCTGTTTTTGACCCAGTTTTTCACAGCTAAAACTGAACTTTGTCGTATTGTTCGGGATTTGAACAATACAAGTCACAGTCATTAGTCGGATTTGAATTATTTTTAGTTGAGTCTGTTGTGCTCTGAGTGAGTAGCATGAAAAAAAAATACTATTTCACAGCTAAACGCAAATAAATGATACAAATGAGACATTTTAGAACAAAAATTCTAATAGTCAAATAAAACAAATAAAGCATGTTTATTTCCGACATACTAGAAATATGTACAAACACAGCGATACATGTGGTGTTAAATTTCACAGAGCAGCATTGAATAAAGCTTAAAATAGTAATAGTAATAGTAATAATCTTTATTTTACCATAAAGGTATTTTGATTTACAATTGAATTTATACAGTTGAATTTTTGGTACACAGTATTTTTAAGACACATTGATATGTAGGATCAAGTTAACAATTTTCAAGTCAAGGTTTCGAATAAATTTAGGCTCTCGTTTCGGCGGCTATCTAGCATATTACGTGATACTTTTCAGGCTCGTTCTATCCATATTCCAATCATTAGGTAATCTAGTAGCTCTCGTCCCTTTGTCTCTCGCTACACTTCAAGTTTTATGACCCGTTCCTTAATCCAACGTTGCCCAGAATTTCAAATTAGGCTTGATCTCGTACATTAAGCAGTCGAAGTATCTAAACTTCCGAAAAAGAACAAATTTGGAAATGGCTGGATTCGAACCGACGACCTTCGAGTTACCATACCAAATTTGAGCCAAGCGCCTTACCTATTTGACAAGCAAGGCACTTAACTGCTTAAATACTTAACTTAATTACTGTAAAATTGCATTAATGGCATAAATGGAACAGGGTTGGTCTGAATAGGGATCATTAGGTCTTATGACATCATTGTATGCAAATCTTACAAGTGGTTGAATGCCAGTATAAAATGTAAGTCTAAAGAATGAATATATGTCTCAGGAACCTGGAACTCAACACAAGCGAATGAGGACACGCTAGGTGTCTTTAAGAGACGCGTGCTGCGAGCGATTTATGGCCCTGTGAAGAAAGGAGAAGAATTCAGGAGTAGTCAAAAAAAAAAAGAACTTTATCTGTTATACCAGGATGCAGATATAGTGACAGTACTTCGTGCAAATCGCTTGATGAATAGGTCATGTATACAGAAGGCCAAGTGACGCTCAGTCCTTAAGGTTACTACTTCAAACTTTGTGGATGGCAAAAGATCAAGAGGAAGACAGAAAAATTTCTAGATTGGATGTGTTTAAAATGAAGCTAGAGTCCTTAATATCCCGAACTGGCAGAAGGTTTCGAAAGATAGAGCTGTCATTAGACATTCTATACACGCGGAATTGGGCCCTCGTGCAAGGAAAGCAAGTAAGTAAATAGTAGTTATTAGTGAAGGTAAGGCTCTTGAATCATTATATATACCTAAGAGTACCAATTTTATCTGTACACAAATACTCTGAAATTCTCTTGAAATTTAATTTTTGAGTTATATGCAGAGATATTTGATTACAGCCAAAATTTCAATTGAACAGGCTCAATTTATTTATTTTATATTTTTTATTAAACATCAAAAAGAGAATCTCTCAATGTGAAATAAAATTCTCATTTGAGTGTTCCTATACACTTCAATACTAAATGCGTAGAAATTTTATTTCCGTTATTCAAAATAAAAAAAAAAAAAATAAATGAAATTCATACTTCATTAATTCAATTGACTTGAAAATTATTTCACATTCAAAAAATCAAGCGGAAAAAGTTGAGCAATAAAAGGAACTCGCCTCCTGTTTAGCATTTTGAAATTATTCAACCCTTATATTTTTGAATATTATCAATTCCATTCAATCTCGAGTTCCCTCGATCTGTCTCTGACATATTTTATGTTGCGCTCGTACCCGCTTCTCGATTTAATAGAGTGTTTTATTAGTGAGAATCAATCTTTATTGCTTTTGCAGCGAGAAATAAAAAGGAGCTATAATGAAAATTATAGGAAACAAAAATTTTGTGTGGAGTGAGCAGCATAAAAATTTAATTTTGATTGAGTCTCATCAGACAATTCAAATAAAATGTTCATGCTGTATACATTATATTAAATAGGAAGAAAGGTGCGATAAAAGCAATAATGAACAATACAGTTCGCCTACAGTACAGGAAGACATAATTTCCAATGTTTATGATAAAATCTATAACAATAGCGGCAATAAGCTTTTCATTGACCTCAACACAGTGTGAGAAAAAATTTACTTTCGATGCCATATGTCCATACCTACACATCTCTCTAATGCAGTAGATAAAATTGTGGCTGCATAATTCATTAATGCTTTTCATTTATTTTTTAAGTGTTGCATGAAATCATTAGCATGTAAATGGTGCTCAAGGATGAAAATTGTGAACATTATACCGCATTGATAATTATTGCAAATGGGACATTTTAAAAAAAATTTTCATTTTCGAATGTTACATAAAAAATTGGAAAAAGAGAGACTGAACATTTTGAAGCCTTAGGTGATGTAGTGATTAATAAAATTAAACCAAATTAAAATAGTTGGAAAATATTCTGATTTGAGTTGTATTATGGTGCATTTCTATATAATGTTCAGGATGTTCAGGATATTCAGGATGTTCAAGATGATCAAGATGTTCAGGATGTTCAGATTCTCAACAATAAACAAAAGTATTTTAATAAATATATTGTCAGCTTTTAGTTGTGAGTCGAAGAGGCTCGGTGGCGGAATGGTTTAGTGTTTCGGAAAATCTAATTGTTGTAACACCGATCCTGAGGTCATGGGTTCGAGACTCGTCAGTAGAAATTGTTCAACTGTCCTTTTTCAAATTATGTATAATGAAAACGCGACTGTCAGTTTTATCTGCTTCTGTCTACAGACAGAAATGCTATAAAGTGGTTCTGACCTCACTTTAAATTTTAGGTACTGAGTGAACAGCTATGCTACATCCCCCCATTCGTTAAGCAATTGTAAGTACTAGTACATTTCTGGATCTCAATGGTCTGTATAGCAAAAGGATTTTTTGTCTCTAGGAAGACATCAAGCCAGTCGTTCACCACTGAAGTGGATGGACTCTCAGTTAAACCGACAAAATGACCAAAAACTAGCTCCTGTCCAAATAAAAAACTACAAAAAAATTCGTCATAATCAGATTGTAATTAAATAGAATTAATTGACTGTAATTATGAGGAGCTTCCTATAGCTGTTTTGCAGCTATTCTGTCATAGTAATTATCCTTTTAATGAGATATCGTAATAAGTGTACCATTTATGCAATTAATTTTGCATCAAATGCTTTATGTTAACATTATGTTTACGTAACATTTAAAGTAGATTTGGATGAGAGTCCCTCGAAGCTTTATATTTATTGATATGACAATTATTTGGATATCCTGAAATTGGAATTTATGATTCAGAGGAATCTCTCTACTGCTCATACTTTATGGATAGAGGAAGCTCACTAAAACATTAAATGAAATTTATTCAATAAAAAACACAATTTTTTTCTGCAATTTGAATGGAACAAGGAAAGGTAAATACAATAGTAGTCAAATTTTTTGAAACAATGTCAATACAACCTCAAGAGTATTCATTTTGAATTTTTCACTAAAAAATAAAAGGAAAAAAATACGGCTAAAATATATAGAAAAATGCAAGGGGGAGGAACTTAAAAATTTACCTGCATTTACATGCATTTACCTGCATTTACATGCATTTTCATGCATTTACATGCATTTACATGCATTTAAATGCATTCACATGCATTCACATGCATTTACCTGCATTTTAATAAAACTGGATTTTTAACGGATATATTCATCCTAAAAACTTTTTGATAATGTTTCCAAGATTTTTTTACACTCTGGTAACTAAATGGAGCCGAAATTTGATTTTTTTTATGGTTTAACAACCTAGTGATTCAAAAAATGACAAAATTCGACTTTTCTGAAGAATTTTTTTCCTCTTATAAGAAAATTAGTTCGAAATTCGATTTTTAAGAGGAGTTTTTCACTGTAGATTAGGGTTGGATAAATATACGTTTATATGCGTACTTTATACAAAAAAATTTACGTATATGTATACTCAAAATCACAAAAACCGTTAAATGTATGTGATTTTGTTCATTATTAAATATCATTTCTTTGTTTATAATGTTCATAGATTAAAGAGTTGAGGAATCTGGATGTTATTTAGATTTATTATGCTCTATTTGTTCGCGCTGGATGTCACTGGATCTTAGTTTTTGTTCATAATAGTTCTAAAAGTTGCTGAGTCTTATTATTATTCTGAAAATTGTCTTTAAGTTTATTTATTGAAGGAAATAATGATCCAGGATGGTACTAGATTTTATAATCCCGATTAAATTGTTTGATACAGATTTAAAATATTATCCAGCAACATTCAGTGCTACTATCCCTAACAGACAATGAGCATACTCCCCTAAATGATCGTTAACATGATTATAATCATTCAATATTATAGAGAATGCACATTTTTGTTATCAAGCAAGGTCCATATCTGCTCGGGTATGTTTACATTTCAGTAACATCCAAAACAAGGTTACTATATAATAAGATCCAGGTACATCCAGAATACTCAAATACATAACAGAATTGTCAGATAGATGCCTGTGAGTAGGTGACTAGCTATTTCTTGTTATATTTTGACTTAGCCTAGGCATTTCCTTTAGAAAGACAAACAATTTTGCCTAGGCAAAGGCACTGTATAGCCAAAGGCAATACTTTTTGTCTTTACATAGACTTGTTTATGATAAGTATGCCTATGCCTAAGCAAACCTAGCAAAGATTTGAGTAGATAAATAATGTTTTTTTGTAGAGATGAGAAAAAATGATGTACCTAGATAAATACTATTACCTATGACTAGGCAGTGCCTTTGCCTAGGTATTGTTTTTGGCTAGTCAAACCTGCAAGGAGGCAAATTTATTTTCCTTTCTAAAGGTAATATCTGTGATGGATTTTTGCCTTTGATAATAATTCGATACTTAACAACTTTGTACAAAACATCAAAGTGTATCCAAGTCAATTTAAAGTGTAATAAAAAGATCCAGTAATTTCCAGTATAATCTATAGTACACAAAACTAAAATTCAGTATCAACTAGTATATTGGATAGAAGCCCTACATTGATATATTCACACCGGGCCCTAAAAAGTATTTCAGGTAGGCCAAGCTTGATACAAAATTTAATCAGTTTAAGCGGATACGTTAAGCTTCGATTGACTTGGCAATAAGGAAAACTAATAGACAATTCGGTTTTTCTGAGGAATTTTCATCCAAATTCCAAGGAAAAATTGGACTTTTTAGAACTATTACTTTCTTTTTCAAGACTACTTTTAAATACCAATTTACTGGTTATTATCGTTTGGTTTTTATTCATAAGTAAGAAAATTCAGGCGAAATCGGTTTTTCCGGAAATTTTCCACCCATCTATAGGAAAATCGAGGCAATTCCGATATATTGCTTCATTTTCTATGGCACCTGCATTTACATGCATTTACCTGCATTCACATGCATTTACCTGCATTTACCTGCATTCACATGCATTTACCTGCATTTACATGCATTTCACCTGCATTTACATGAAAAAAATGTAAGTTCCTCCCCCTTGGAAAAATGTACAAAACTTTGAAACAAATGACTGAATGAGAGCACAAAAAGGTTTTCATCAAGAGAACGAGGAAGAGTTGGAAGTAGTTTTATGAAATTTAAATTAAGCGCATAAGTGAATATTGAGTTATAATGCTCTTTAAATAGCCAGAGTTATATATTAAGAATTGACAGTCGTAATCTTAAAAAACCAAATGTGCCTTGTTAGCTCACTTAGCAAAGTGCGGGAAACGAAACTTGGTGTTGAATTTGAGCTGCCGGGTTCGAATCGCATCATCAGTCCAGTGATCTTTCGGATGTCTAGATACTTCCGAAATTTTGATATGTATATCAGTTATTCATGGAAGCTGAAATAGTGTGAATAATTAAGGTAAATAGACTTTTTTGGCAGGACATGTTAATAGGAGACCAAAGGAAACTACATTCAATAAGGTCTTTAAGCCAAATTTTGTTGATGACATAAGAACGCGTGGAAGGCTCACGAAATCGTGAATAAAATCTGTTGATAGAGATAGAATGGCGTTTGGTATCGGTAATTGGCAGACGGAAGCCAGCGATTTTGAAAATCTTTTCACGAAGCACATCTATGGACAAATCATCGACATTAATTTCATCATCTACCTTCAAAACTGCTAAAACTAGCGATTGAAAGCAGCATTAAATATAACAATTTTCAATTGGTGTGGATATGAATACATCAATCACTCATCTAGAAATTTCCCAGTCAATATTGTTATTTGTCTGAATCCCAGACAGTATAGACAATGAACAAACAATTGCTCTTATAACTTTATACAGAAATTCCGCGATAAAAAAAAACAAAGTGATTGGTTTTATTATGAATATGTTGTATTTGTGCACTACAATGCACATGACTTGCACATACATGAAGATACATATGTAGTGAATATATCAGGATGAATAATTTTTTATTAATTTTTTTTCTGTTCGCTTCATGTGTTTGGCTTTTATATACAATTTATTTTCACGTTTATGAATTTTAATATTTGATAAATGTGCATGCAAATGTTGTTTTTAGCTTGTTTTTATAAATATATGATGGCAAAGATTTTCCTTGTTATTGGATGTTTAATGCTTGATAACCGGCTGACTCTTAGCTAATATAGAGGTCATATATTCAAGTGAATTCGGAATTATTTCCTATTTTGAAGAGAATTCATTATTTAAGAAAATGTTGGGACTGTTTTGTAATCCCAAATTTTGGGGTTTCACTTGGCTCTTACAAATCATCTAACTGTCCTGTGTTCCAGGTGGAGTATTAAAGATGAGATGGTGATCATTTTTTCTGAGACTCAACCTCTTTTTAGTGCCAAATTCTTCAATTTGTTAAGGTTTACTTAGTTTGAGACATACTTAGTTTGCTGACCGTAAGGATTAATTGTGATCCACGATCCTGCTTAATTTACGACTAAAGCTGACTCTATAAATGGCAATCAATCCAAAGTGCATTACCATATAGCTATATAACAATATTTCTGACAAGAGCTCAAAATCAACTCAGATTTTGTATTGAAAAATGGATCCAAATCATCCCAACTCCAAAAAAAAAAAAACTCAAGTCACGATCGTGTTCTGTATTTGGCTATTTGCATTCTTAATACTAAACCAATTCAAAATTCCTTAAAAGTTTTTTAAATGCGCCATAATTCAACCGATTTCCAATAAATTTTCTACTTAAAACTAACTTTATTTATTTTTTCAATTTTAAAAACAAAATTTAATTCCTTTGAGGAAGCGGAAAAAGAATTTGTGGATGCATACTGAGTTATGAAAGTTAGTTTTCATTCCAAGATTTCTTTATTTGATTTTTATCTTCTTTTCAACTGTTTCTATTGAGCTTAAAAAGCAAAAAGCAAAATATTTGCAAATAAATTTCGAGAATCTTAAACATTTTCTCATCTTATATTCCATTTCAGCCACAAACATTAGTGCTGTTGACAAAATTGATTCAATAATACATTGCAATGTGTATGGAAATTTAATATAAATTAATTAATTTCAAGTCTCCTGTCACGAAAATGCTTTTCACTGTTTAATTTAAATCAGAATACAATTAAATGTATCGATGAATAAATTTTGCCTTGCTGTCATTAAATGGTATCTTAATATATGTATGACTGAATAAATGAGTAGGTTGAGTTGAGAAGGAAATGTTTTTGACGCATTTATGTTTTGATAGTGAATTATTAACTAGAATTTCCTTCGCCTATAGTGCGGTGCTGAAGATGGGGTATCCTTTGAAACTCTTGTCTAAGTCGAGATATTAAGGATTTTACCGAATTTTTTATAGTTTACCTAATAATTGCAGTTTTGCAGGTTTTGCAAGTACGCATGTTTGCAAATCTAACTATAGCAAAATTTGGTGTTTTTCTGAGCATCTAATACAGGGTTTTTCAGTCTGCTTCATCATCTCCTTCCATCTAGAAAATCTGAAGCTGTTTTTTGTCTTGGGACAGCCTGCAAACGTCTTTAAATTCATTTCAAGGGATTGACTCGTGTGTTAATATTAGCATCCTGGAAGAGCTAATGTAATTCGACATTATTGCATAATTGATATGAGCTGTTCTCTTATTAAGTAACGCTCATAGAGAAAGAGTAGGTTAGCATTCAAACAATGACTATCATTTTCATCGATATATTGTTACAGAACGAGTTGAGGAGGTGTTACTGACAGCGAAAGGAGTCTAAATGTCAGATTGAGAATACACTAAGTGCATTTTAATCTGCTTTTGCTGAATTCACGGTTTTTATGTTGTATAATCCAAATTAACATCTTCTACAAGTTGACCTTGTTTCCTTTTAGACCATTGGTGTCCAACCTATTTTGTGCGACGACATACTTCAATCCTACAAAATTAATATCTGCACATTATGAGATCTTTCATAAAACAGTAGTGTACAGCGACACACGGGTTACCCATCACTGCTTTAGACAGACTATTAAGCATCAATAGACAAACAATAATCCAAGAACAGTCTAGCCAGCGAAATTACACTGTTTTGTCTATTGAAAAATGCATTTGAATGCCAAGCAGTCAAAATGAGAACAATTTCAACGTAGCATGTACATATGCTTACCACCTTGCATGTGTTAAACATTAAAATGATATACAATTAATTATAAAAAAGAGGCAATTTTTAATTTCGGTTTTTTGAACAATTGGAAAATTTTTATTTTATTATACTTTTTGCGTGATATAATAGTAATAATATACTTTACAATGAGATATAGGATATAATAATAATAATAATAATAATAATAATAATAATAAAGTTTATGAAGCAAATAAAGGAATAAAAGATGTATGCGTAAAATGTAGGTGTGTAATATGGAAATTAATATTATTATTTATAACACATTGATGGGGGTATGTAGCACTTAAACTTATAAAATTAATTATTAACCATGGAATGGTCTTTGGCACTAAATAAACAAACAATAGTTAAAAACGTAATAATAATAAAAAAAAAATATATGACAGAATTAATGCTCTTATTGACATTAAAAAAAATTCCCTCTTTTCCCATTCACTCAGCTTTTTTTCAATTAATAAAAGCTCTTTTTTTTTTCATTCTGTCTGAGGATATATGTATTTTTTTTTCATAAAAAACTTTATATTTATATACGTATGAATATAAAACGAGATTAAATTATCAGTCAATACATCTTTTTTTTAGAATGATGCAATTTATGTATGCGGATATAAATGTATGTATATATTGAAGTTTTATGCTTCATTGTCATGAATTTTCATGCTTCAATTAACAAATAGTTTCATTTTTATGCTTCCACATACCAGATATCTTGTTTTATATAATAAAAATATACGATATCTTTATAGGAAAATATAAATTTGTCTAGTATGGAATTGTTAGATATTTAGTTTCTGGGTAGTAGCTTTTTTCTTGATTATATGTAGCATAGAAATAGTTTGTGGAAGCAATCTTGTCATTTAAAATTCGATTGAATGTTTATCATGAATTTTTAGGAAAAAATTGGTACAATTTAGATGTAATTAAAAGAGATTAAAATTGAGAATTATTGATATGGTAGAGGATTATCTATGGGAGGATGTATGTTGAGAGGCTGGAGCTTGTGGCTTTGAATTTGAATTTTTCCAATAGCACAAATCGATATTTCGATCAAAATTTAGAATTCAGGCTTTAGAAAGCTCTTAAAAGGAAACTAATGTTGCACTAGGCATTGAAAATTGGCAAGTGAAGCAATCGACAGAGCCAGCGTCAGGTGGCATCAATAAGAGGTCATGGATCCAAAATTGAAACTAAGCAGTAGGTCCCAAGACGCCACAACTCTGACTTGGTAAGAGATTCAGTTTAAATCTCTAATCATGCTAGAGTCACACCAATCAAGTGCCTGAATTTGAATATTTGAATCGATAAACTCACTTGTAATATTGAAGCTTGTTGGCTTTGATGGAAATTTATGGAAATTCTTTGAATTTGTAGGAAAATTCACTTTTCAACTCCTCATACTATTGAGTCCTCAACAGACAATTTCTCCTATTTTATTGAAACTTTTGAGAAACAGGTGAGGTTTACCCCTGATAAAGTCTCATAAATCTATCAACTTTGTTCAACATGCTACTGTCTAGCCATTGAAAATTCAATAAACCTCTCAATTTAACAAGAAAATCTCCTTAAAAAAATCAATAAGTTTGATTGAACATCCCAACCACAGATAGACATCGCATCTATTTAATTATAATGAATACCAAAAGTTTCTCCATTATTTTCTCGATTAATACCATAAATAACCTTCTTCATCCTTATCGTCTATTGATTGAAAATGAGGAGGAAAGAAAAAAAAAGTTTTAGGGAAAAGAAGCATCTTATTGTTTGTCGAAAGCAACAATAAATTTCCTTTCAATATATTTGCTTCTTTCATTCATTCTACAAGCAAGCAAAAGCAGCCAAAATCGACACATATCTTCCGTTGATTCTGATGAACATTCAATTAATTTCAATTTTCTTAAAGGCAATGAGGATGTTTCTAGTGTATATCTACTAATAGTCCATTAATCTTTCAGTTTCATCCTTCTTTTTTGTGCTACTACCAACACTTCATTTAGATTACTTATTTGTCTAGTAGAGTATCCAATCTATTGATTTCAACTCAATTTTTTTTTCTTTATCTAAATTAAGAGTACATTCAGTATATGATGAGACTATGTACTTAATGTCTTGGTGTGAATACAAGTTGATATGGATTTTCTGGTAGAGCAAGTGATCCAAGTGTGACTTTAATATCCTCACCATTAACAGTACTAATGTCGAATTCCTTCAATAAATTACTAACTATGGCGAAGGCAACAACTTGTACCAATTTGTATCCCATACATGATCGTCTACCAACACCGAATGGTATAAAATGATCTGGCTTAATAAGTCGACCATTCGAAAGGAATCGTTTTGGTTCGAATTTTTTCGGGGCTTCCCATAGCGTCTCTGACATATTTAAATCGTAATTGTTGAGGAAAATTAATGTACCGGCTTTAACTGTATAACCTGCAGCATCATATTACGGACATGAGAGAAAAAAGAAAGGAAAAAGTAAAGAAAAAATGTTCACATTAAAAATCCATTAAAAGCATTTCGCAATAAATCAAACTCACCATCAATGGAACTGTCTTGTGACGCAACGTGAGGTACTATCGGCGATGTGATGATTCTCAATGATTCCATTATAGTAGCCTCTGTGTAAATTAATTTATTGCGATCTCCTATCAAAACTGACTTTTCACTACGCTCATTCAACAAATTATCTACTTCCGATTGTATATTCTTCTGGATTTCCTTATCTTTTGCGATAAATGCGAGAGTTTTGCATACGAAATTTGCTACTGCTGAGTGTCCGCCAATAATGTCTTCTAATGCGAATAATGCCTGTGAAAGAATTGGAAGTTTATTTATTTGTTTTTACAAGAACGAAGGTCCCGTCAAGTATGATGAATTCCTCAAAAAAGTGGGTTGGGAATTCCAAAAACTTTCAAGACCAGACGAAAAAAGTGACTTACCGTTTCCCATTCCATGCGTGGTTCAAGTTTCTGCTTCACGTGATCAATAAGCGACTCAATATAATCATTTGGCTCATTGCCAATATTCCATGTTGAGTATCGATCTGTTATGATGTTGTTTAATATAAATTGACGAATTTCATGTGACCATTGTTCCATTTTCCTCATATTTTTGTATTGGAATGGTAATAAGAATGGAAGGAAGTCGGCGGCAGATCCTTGATTTACTTCCCTGTTTTAAATAAATAATTAAATTAATTAAAATTGGAACTAAAATTTAAAGAATCTCTTTTTTGGACATACCAGAAGATCTTATCGAAATTCCTGATCAATGTTTGAAAGTTTTTATCATTGCGGTCAAAATTGCGTGTTGTAAAATATTCAGTGAAAATGTTTCCACATGCCTCCATAACAATTGGCTTAATAGATGTGCTCTTTTCATTTGCAATATCGTGACGGATTTCAGATGAAAGTTGATGATAATTTTCAATTGTAATATCATTAAGACGATTGAAGCTCATGGAGAATTTTCGTGGGAATGTGTGTGTTGATAGCATGTCACGTCTTACTTTTTGCATATCCGACCAGTCACAGAATGCCAATGCTAAGGAGATTAAATTTTTTTAATTTAATAAACAAATTGCAACAGGAACGGTAATGGTAGTAAGGAACAAAATAAAATATGAATTATTATAACTTACAATTCTCCTTATTTCCATCGAATAACATCTGGAAGCGCTTGAAATTGGGACGTGAATCAAATTGGTGGCCCTTATAAATCAGAACTTCCTTAATATTTTCCACACCATTTATCACTAAACTGGGTACATTTCCCATTTGTAATTTTATCACATTTCCATATTTCTCAGCTAAGTCACTGAATGCTTGATATGGTATATCATATCCATCAAGTACATCAAGATTTCCAATAATTAATTTACGTTTTGGTCCTGGCGCTTGCCTTTCATTATTATTATTCTCATTGGTTCCGTTGTTGCTACGGAATATATTCAATTGACTCAATTTCGATTGCAATTGACTTTTTAGTGATAATTTCTTTTTCAATTGCTTAACATTTAAATCATTGGCAATTAAAACGATTGTTAAGATGATGCATGTCAACATTATATAAATTGTGTTGGAACTGAACAATAAAAACATTGAATTATACATTTTTTTAATGATTTTTTTTACTGATTTTTCGGCACTAAAAATTGATTTTTTTTGTCACTTAATATTTTTTTTATTTCTTTTCACTTTAAGATTTCTTCTGTTTTTTTAAGGTTTCTATTTTATTTTTTATATTTTTCTGTAAGGCACTAAAGAACTTTTACCGACTTGTTGTTCGATATAAAGCTGAAGATAATCTGACTTTTCGTTGAACAGAACTGTCTTTTATACACAGATCATTTTATATAAAGCTGATGAATAAGATTATAATAATTTACTGTATAATCAAGTACACAGCCGCTATGCCTTATCCGATCGACACTTCTTCTTTCCTTTTATACTTTTCTGTGTTGTATTCGAAACAAAAAAAGAATTAAATTTGTGTGTAAATGATATGGGGGGGGCATGCAATGAGGAGAGACGTGTAAGATGAAAGTAGAAACAGTTGTTTAGTTAATCAAACGGGATAGCGAGGAATACATGTAAATAAAAATAGAATTTTAAATTTAAAATTCACTTCAGTTCCATTATTTTCAATATGAAATTCTTCTGTCGCCTTTCTACTGAAGATGAAAAATTGAATTTTAATTAAGACTGACACAAATTGCTGGTTTGTTTTTCTTGCTTTTTTTGTTTATTCCTTTTGTTCTGTATTTAGGTTTACAGATGATACACAAGGAGAGGAAAAAGAAAAAAAAATTAATTTTATTCTTTTGAACTTAAAATGCTTTTTTTTCTTCTTCTTCTTTTTCTCATCTGTTAGGAGGAATTATTGAGGTTGTTTAATGCATATCGAATCAATTTATCAAGTTTAGAAAGTTCTTCTCATATTTTATTCATTTTGCTGTTTGAAATTGTTAGTCAAGAGAACTTAAGATGTAAATAAATAAGTAAAAAGTGAGAAAATGTGCAAAAAAAGTCAGAATTTGTGCACTTGGATACGCATAACTTACTTGCTTTATTTTTTTAAACGATCGCTTATTATCCTGAATTATTTTACATAAATTGTGTTCATTTCTTGTGATTTTGGTTTTGTCTTAATGCTGACTAGTTTTTGGTGATACGGTATCAGTGGGTTTAGCTGTAGAAGGTTGGTTTTACGTGCCAAAGGTCCTGGGTTTAATTCTAGATAATATCTAAATTTTGGATCTTTTTCAATTCCATCGTTCTAATTAAGAAGCTAGTTTTGGGTGTTAGGTGCAATTTTGAGGCATTTAGCTCATACTATGCTCCAATTACCTCCATTTCATGCATGGTTCCAGTAAGTCCCTCCATTTCATGTTCTACCCGAGCGGCACAAATGAAATTTAAGCAGTCAATTTTTGGCAGACATATCGACGTCAAATGGTCATTTGTATCGTTCGAGCTAGTATCATGATGATTTTATTTAGGAAATCTTGCGCATTGTATTTACGAATTGTAACCAGTTACATTGTTCATCTTCTCTGGGCTTATAACTTACTCGTATTTTCGTAATGCGCAGAACTTGCAAGTGGTTCGGATCTCACTATAAACTGTAGGTCTAAAGGGTGCATTACAGTAGACTAACAATCACACTGCCACCAGTTTTTAAGGTTAGGTCCTTCAAACATTATATAACTAAGTTCGTGACCTAGCAAAATTATATCAAAATATTTAATATTTTTTACAAAATGAGTTCAAAAATTATGCAAAACTATTTATTTTTATACGTGACACTATCAAGAATTTATGCTAATTAAAATCTAATAAATCATGAATAATTAAAATTCATTTCCAATAAATCATCAGTTTTTCGGTCATCATAAATTATTGTTTATTTCATTTAATAAAAAAATCATTGAGAGGAGCATGTGAAGTTCATGATTATTTATTTTAATGATATGTATTGATTTGGGTGATGAATTTTAATTAAATTTGATAAGCAAGGTTTGAGCAATGTGGAATAAAAGGGTTAAAGGAGTGTATTCAGAGGAGGAGGGAAGGTTTTTGGCAGTCAAACTTCCTGCCGACCCCCCATCCACACCAGCTTCGAATTTTTTTTTAATTTTCTTGGGTTAATTGTGAGAAAAATCCCAAAAGAAATGAAATCAAAAGAAATATCATGCGGAACCGATCTGATTGCACTTCCAAATTCTACACTTAATGCATAGTTTAAGACAGTGCTCTATGTCAACTCAGTTCCGAATAGCACAACGTGTTTGCTAGTCTTCCGCTACGTTGGCAATCTTACAATAAGATGCGAGGCAATCTTAATGACACCGTTATGGTTTTCCCTTTATTTTTACCCGATTTAACGGCCATCGGAGGATTTTCTATGGAAAGACTCAAGTCAACTTGACTCCATGTAAAGTGCATAAGCCTTGGACCGATTTATGTTTCATAACTTTATATTAAAATGAGTAGAATTTCAATGAATAATTTCGTATTTAAGCAACGTATATCAAAGCTTGAAGTTGACTCAACAATTACAGGGAGTCGAGTCGACTTTTCGACACAAAATCCTAGTCTACTTCGAGTTCTGACGTATATCAATATCACTAACTCCAGATATCATTTACTTGAGTCACCAAGATCTGCATGATATTATAAGGATGGATAATTTACATAATTTTGAAAATAATAAACACGTTCCATATGGATTGGGATAACAAAGTTCACATAAATTAACATAATAAATTTTGTCTTGAACATGCTCAACAAAATCCAGTCGTAGAGAAAATATCCATTTAAGTAGTAAATTGAAGGGAAAGTCGATAGTTAATAAGAAGAAGCTTTAATGCATGTAAGATGTAGTTGAATAGATGCAAAATCTATCATTCAATTTCATTTTCATCTAAAGCACATCTCTCGATTGTACATGACTCCTTCCTTATGTTTTTAAGAGCATAACACCCTACGAATGTTAATCCACTTCACATCTAATAACATTATGTATGTAAGATGTAGTTCCAACATGGCATTATGCATTGATGATACAAGTAAGTAGAACATCGAGTGCTTGTTCTTATTTTTTTTTTTTTGAGATCACTATAAGTAAGTAAAAGCTTTCAATATTATGTACAGTAAGTGAGTATGTAAGTAAGTATTAACTGCCATATAAATATATTATCCTTGAAAATATATGATGATGAAAATAAGAAAAAAATGGAATATGTAAAGCATCCATTATCATTATTATTGGGATGAGTGGATGTCATCGATACATATTGTGATTCATATTATCCAAGTATGTCGGTGTCACTAGTCTTGTACTGTATGTCATTTATTGCGTCTTTACCACACGCATTCGATTGTTCTTGATCCGAATTGAATTAAAAGCACTTACTTATGAATAAAAAATTTCTGTTACGATTTTTTTCTCCTTTTTGTATTTAAATTTCGAATCATTTTTTGATTAATATTCTTTAAATTGAAAATTGGCATCGGATTACAAATTATTCTCTCACATTGCTGTAACTTATATATCTTATAATATTGCAAATATGAGATTCTTAAAGCATGGTGATGTACATGTCAAATATTGTGAGTGCATTGTGTAATTTTTTGAAGTTCATTATATTGAAATTTGATTCACTTTTGATTATAAAGTTTAATAATCGATGAGGCAAAGTGTCAGTAGCAGGGCATTGCACCTTGCATCATTGAGTTCGCTAGGGATCGCTTTTGCTGCTTTGTCACCATATTAAAGGAAAGTTGCCTTGACGTCACCCAGACAGCATATTTAGAATAATTTTTATGGCGAAAAATGCCGTTCGCTGCATTGTGCTGCTCAATTAAGTCAGATTCGGAGATATCGCTACATAGGCTATATTCGGGAGTGAAGTTACATGGTCTATATTCGGAGGCGTAGCTACAAAGGCTTCATTCTGGGGTTTAGCTACATAAGCTACATTCCGGTGTGTAGCTATCTGTGGTACATTCGTGGGTTTAGCTTCATGGACTACATTCGGAGATTATTACATGAGGTACATTCTTGGGTGGAGCTACATGGGCTTATTCTGCTTGGGTGTAGCTACAGGGTACTATAATCTTGGGTGTAGCTACATACGGGGTATAGCTACATGGGCTATATTCAGGTTTGTAGTTGCATGGGCTACATTCGAAGGTGCAGCTAAATCGGCTACATTCGGAGCGCGTAGCTATATAGGCTATAGCCTTGAGGGTGCAGTTATATGGACTAAATTCGGGAGTATAGCTACATTAAGCTATCAAAAATGACCAAAACATATCTGAACTTAATATTCCAATTCTAATTAAATTTTTGAAATTGACAGACATTTTCATCTTCATTATATCTAATTATATCATAAATACCGAATTTCGCATAATCCATTGCAATTAAATTATCCGTAATGATTATCTTATTATCTCATTTTAGCCAAGATATAATGCAGAAAAACAAGCTTCAATTAATTCAATGTCATTACCTCCTTAATTAGTTCAATAGCAGTAAAGAGAGAGAGAGAGCTTTACACATTAAATTCTAAAAGCTCATTACATATTGAATTCCATATGAATGAGTTGCTATAGCATCATATGCTATATTGATCAAGTTACAATCTTTGTGAAGATGTCAATATTTGAAATTCATAGCTTTTAGAAAAATATAAAATAAGTAAGTATATACATAAGAGAATATTGCTATAACAACGATATTTACGTGGATAATGACACGTCTCAGGGACATTATAAGAAAAATTTCAATTCTCATTCCATATAATTACAATAGAACTGAAATATAATAAGAAGCAATTGTGAAGCTGTTTGCAAAGTGCCATGAACTTTTAGAATTAAAATTATTAATAATACTTCTTTTATCCTTTACGACGCAAGCGGGAGCAATAAAGGTTTTCGTTGCTTCATAAAAAAATATACACTGAAAAAATATGGTTAAGAAGCTCTTACAAAACGCATTAAGGCATTTATAACAAGAAAAAGTAACTTTATAAAAACGTGACTGACAATTTTCATCGCAATTTCATTTATGCAACTCATATTTTTTCTCTCTTTTGCGTTGGCACTGCTGAAACGAAAATAATTCACTTTTTATATTTTTTTATGGCGAAATTTATCAGGTCCGGTGGATGTGATGGGCTTCGTGAATATTTGTTTATTATGCTGTTGAAAATATTTGACTGTAAACATTTTGTTTTGGGGGGGGGGCTGCTGATGATGCTGATGATGATAAAATTTTGTTTTGGGAAAAGCTTTTCTTTTTAAAATAAATGAATGCAGATGGAAATTTGCGCATCCATGTTACAAATTGGAATTTAAATGGACTGATGTAATAGTGTTGAACATTATTCAATAGCTAGACATTATTTACATTTCAAATGATTTCGTTTTACTTTATTTATAAAATTTTGTCGGAGTGATGGCTTTAATTACTAAATTTGACCTTTTAAATTTAGTTGAATTTTTTAGAATTTTTGTAAAATCTTGTTTAGGTCAAATATATGTTCAATTTATTATTTAGTCAGTATCAAGTTGTATTCTATTTAAAAGGATTTTACATTTTTTTTGGGAAATTTATGCAGTATTTTTGACAAAATTTATTGAGCACAAGAACTTAAATATCAATTTTAGTGTAAATTGATAAAAATGCAAAATTAGTGTAAAAAATTGATTAAATTGATACGACTTAATCTCAATAATGACTTTTTGAGTTGAAAGAATTTCTAAAGAATTTTTGTCGTATTTCTTAACATTTTCTCCGAAAATTCCTTCGAAAATTTCAATTGAAATTCTGACAAAATTTTGATGAATTTTTAATAAATTTTCACGAATTTAAAGAAAAATTTGCAGACTTCTGTCGAATTTCATTCGATTTTAATTATTAACATTTTAATAATATCACTTTACAAATATAAATTTTGGCAGAATTATGCCGCAATTGCCAGATATGGACAGAAAATTTTAGGAATTTTGCAGAAAATTAAAAAAATTTGAATTAGAATTTGGTGAAAAAATTTAAAAATTTACAAAGAATTTCATCTTAAATCTGTCATAAATAAAAATTGAATAGTCAGAAATTTTAATTAAATTTCATAAGAAATTCATCCCAAATTGATTTGAATTTAATTCAAACTATGACAGAAATTCGGTCATTCCTATGCCACGCAATTCTTCTCTAAATTTCTTTAGTGAGAATGCATTTGTGTTCTATTTAAAATTCATTATTCAGTACAACTTATTTATTCATTCTTAGGTAATTAATTTTTTCCTAAAACATGAAACTTTCAAGATTTATAATTGAATTAATTCAGATGTCCAAAAAAGCAATAAAAGATCTTGCTGAAACTAGTATTGTTCTCAATGTGAAACTTATTAAATATTCAGAGAATCTGATGTCATTCCAGAAAAGAATCGTGAATGAATTCTGACATGAATTCTCCGATCTGTGTCACTTTAAACTTATCATTTTGATGGAAATGTTAATTTTTTTTGTGTACTCAACTTGAGCAAACAGAAACAATACATGCAACAAATAAGAAAAATCGATTGAAATTTGATGAAGAACAATATATATATATGAGGAAAGAAAAATGTCATGAGAAGAAGGAAGTGAAGAGAGAATTGATATGGAAAAAAAAGAATCAAATAAATATTTTTTATTCCATCTTTACCATATCAATGTTATAAATATTGTCAAAGTTTGTTTTATTGATTTGTATTGTATTGTTTTATATCCGAAACGAAACGTATGAAAATCCCATTTGTGTCTTTTCATTTTAATAATTTTTCTTTTTTTTTTGTGTCTTTCTTGTTGCTGCTCTTATTATTTTACATATTATATCAGAATTTCTTTTCTTTTTTCTCATAACTTTATTTGCCATCAGCTGTGTTTCTGTTATAGCTTGATATTTATGCATATATGTGTACTTTACATTGTGAATACATTTCATTGTTATTCTATTCAATAATGAATATCACAGAAGGGAATCTTCTTCATATTCCTTGGTTTGTTCTGATATCGCCTTAAAAATAAAAATTAAAATTGAAATTGGATTGAACAAAAAGGAGAGAAACAAATGAAGATGTATTCAATTATATCCAGTTGATCCAATTTGTATTTCAATTCTTATATTTTCATAATGAAAACTTTCAACGAAAAAATAAATTTAATTTTTTTTTTTTTATATTCACATTTATTCGTGATGTGTGAATTAATTTTTGTTAATGGAATTCTTATCATTTGCATTTGCTGTTTGACTTACAACCATTGAACACGTTTCGTGAAAAAGGTATAAAAAATGATGAATAAGAAATCAAAAATTCACACCTTTTTACACGCTTTTATTTAAGTCACTCTGTTTGTATGCGTCAAATCTTGGAATCGATTTTTCGACCACTTCTGTTGCTCCTATTGAGCTCAAATTTTTTCTACATGTGTATTCCCGATGACAATACAATATTTAGGCATTTTGAGATCACAAAAATGCTTAATTATGCTATAATTAATTAAATATTATTTGAGATGAGAAAAAAATCCGAAGTCAATTAAGTATATTCCTAATGTACATGAATTAGACTATTAATAGAACTGAAATCCAGTTTATATGATTTATTGTGCATTCATTAATAATACCAACTATTAATTATGTTAAATATACTATTTGTTTAAAGTATTTTTGGAAGAGAAAAAAACAAAGATAAGTATTTTTCTCATGGAATATTTAAAATTCAAAAAACCGTTAAAGTTTGAATCTCAAACAACCGTTAAATTAAAATGAAATTTCCATAAAAATATGGTTACACATGGAATCTGGGCATAATTCTGGATCTTGATATTATGGATATATATGGTACTGGATGTTACTGGATCTTCCTAAACTGTTTAAATTTGGTTCTGGATGTTACTGGATCTTGCTATATTGCATAAATATGGTTCTGGATGTTACTGGATCTTCCTAAACTGTATAAATTTGGTTCTGGATGTTACTGGATCTTCCTATATTGCATAAATATGGTTCTGGATGTTACTGGATCTTACTATACTGTACAAATATGGAACTGGATGTTACTGGATCTTCCTAAACTGTTTAAATTTGGTTCTGGATGTTACAGAATATTGCTATATTGTATAAATATAGTTCTGGATGTTACTGGATCTTCTAAACTGTATAAATATGGTTCTGGATGTTACTGGATCTTGGTTTACTGCATAAATATGGTTCTGGATGTTACTGGATCTTGCTAAATTGTATAAATATGGTTCTGGATGTTACTGGATCTTCTTAAGCTGTATAAATATGGTTCTGGATGTTACTGGATCTTCCTAAATGGACAAATACGGTTCTTGGTGATAACTGGATCTTGTTATTACTGGAAAAAATGGTCTTAAAATGGATCTTACGATTACTTAATCTTCAAATTTAACTGTAATTAAAATTTAGACTATTCTATAATAATTTAAACTGGAAATCTTTGCCATAATACTCTCAATAAATAAAATGGGTTCGTAGGTTATCTGGATAAGATACTGAGTTATTAAAATAAAGGGAAGATCCTGGAGTCTCTAGGTGAATCATGCTATTTTTCAAAAAAATGGTAATATATAAGTTACTGGATAACATTTTGTCAAACATAAATTGTAAAATATGGGCCCGTTGGTTTAGTTGGTAAAGCGATGATGCTTTACTATAATTTTTTTTTAAAATTTGGAAATGCGTAACTTAAATATAGGTTTTTGTCAGATGGAATTTAGAGCTACAGCAGCTAATGTGGGTCAAATGGATAGACACTTGGATAAAGTCAGATTAAATAGGAATTCATTGAGTTTAAGGTTCGAGTTAACCAGCTGCTGTAGTCTCTACCACCCAAGTTAAAAGTGGGTACGTGCTGAGAACTGAATGGCATAGGGGTGGTCATAAACATGCTATGTCGCTAACGTATGACCTCAGGGCACCTGGCACACCCTGTTGTATAAGTGCCTTGTCCTCCTATGGGGCCGCTGGGAGGATGGACCGTTTATTGCCGCCATACTCGTGGGACCAAATATGTATCCTAAAAAACCCCTCAAACCCCCTAAATCAAAGAAAACAGAAACCGCTACCCAACGGACAAGACGATTGGAAAAGGCTAGACAAAAATATAAGGAAAAACGTGCTATGGAGGATGATGCAACTCGACGTGCAAGACTTGATAAACAGAGACAGTATAGACATAATCAAGCTATTGAGCAGCGAGCACTGCGTATAGAACAAGATCGTATCATGCACGAGTTCAGAGATATGAAACTGTGATCAGCATAAAATAGATTGAATAGGTTACGTGAACATAGTACACTATTGAGATCTTGAGACACTGAACAGCATCAAATATGAATTCTGGAGTTAGACAGAATTTATCTCAATTAAGAGAGCGTCTTCGATCCGATATCGAAAACTTTGAGAAAATAATCTTTACTTTCTGTGATGAAATATGTGAAATCTGCAGAAAGAAATGTTATCCAAACCAAATAGTATCCTGCAATCCTAGTCCACAAGCTGTAGAATACTTACCAGTTGAGTTAAAGAGATCAGAGCCACTAAGAGTTTGCTATAGATGCAAAACTCACATCACCAGTAATAAAAGTATGTGGCCTTCAAAAGCATATTGGAATAATCTTGATCCTGGTGTTATACCTGATTCGATCCTTCAACTAAGTAAAGCAGAACATGGACTGTTGGCGAGAGTTACACCCTATGTGAATATTATCCATCTACCTGGAAGATTTGGTCAATATGGATTCCGTGGTCAGGCAGTGCTCTTTGCACAAGACATCTTCGAAGTCACAGAGAAGCTTCCCCATATGTTACCGAGATCCACCACAGATTCTCAAATGATGGTTGTTACCACACATTTAGAAAATCTCAATATAACAAGAGAATATACAGTTTCAAGAACACGACTTAACAACGCATTACGCTGGTTAATTGATAACAATCCACTATACAAAGATGTAGTTATTGACCATAATGTTCGGCTAAACCAAGATGACTTAATTCGTATGCAACAAGTGGAAGAACAATCCGATGAAAATCGAGAGACAAGTGCATACAAAGAAATTGGAACATTATCTAGAATTATACGAGCATCATGGCACCAAGGAAATGAAGTGATATTTACATCTAGTTATGCAGGCGTTCAGTGTGCCGCAATGGTATTGGCGAACATAGTAAGAGCTGCAATCATAGCACCTAATCAATGGACAAAACTAATACTTGATGGAAATATGATAGCTGGAGATGAAATGTACAGTAAAATAAGAAATAGTGCTAATATAAATCTCGATGCAAACGGTTATTTGGATGTAAGAGACTTCAATACCATCAGAGAAGGTTTCCAAATGTATGAGAACAGTTTCAGCATCGACTATGCTCCAGAATCACCATTCTATGGTAGTCTAAAGGATAGCATTAATGTATCTGAATCTGTTGGTAAAACGCTATTGAATTCTCTCCAATTACTATTCAAGGACCATTGTTCAGGAATTCTGATTGCAGAGTCGCTATCATTAGGAGTCATGCATTACAATGATAGATATTACTTCACAGACTCACATTCCTGTGGTGCTAGAGGAGTGAAATCGAATGATGGCAAAGCTTGCATTATAGAATGTGATGATATTACAGAACTTGTACGGATATGTAAGCGAGCCACAGGATCAGTCAATAAACCATATACGCTAGACTACATTGATGTCCATTGTATGAATGACATAATAATTCCTAGCAATGATTGTGAAATTCCCATCGAAGAACCTGAAATTCAAATGTCACACCTCACAGAAATTCCAGTGCTAACATCTGTAATGGGACCAATAGATTGTGTACAACCGGATGTCGAAGAAGAGCTAGAAGTTTCAGATAATTTGAATGAAATAGTACGAAAGACACGAGACAATCTTGTAAATGAATCCCATGAATGGAAAGCAGAAGAGTTCGCATGGTATTATCTGTTCCCGAAAGGAGTCAATGGACTCAAAGAACAACGACCTGTAAAAATTACACCTCTTGATTATTACCAATATCGAATACTTGGAGATGATTCAAGATTTCAAAGCACCGCATACCTGTTCTATGCACTGTCCTTCTTTGAATATTACAGAGTGAAATCAACGATTGCAGCATGTGTTAAGAAAATTGAAGGTCCAAATGGAAAAGTTGAAGATTTACACCTTTATGTTAGAAATCTGAGAGGTTCTGCCGCATACTGGCGTTCAGCTATGAATGAACTAATAGCACAGATAAGATGTTTAGGACCCCCAACTTACTTCCTTACCTTCAGTTGCAATGATCTTAACTGGTTAGATATGAGAAAAGCGTTATTAATAGCAGATGATAGACCAAATGAAGACCCTGCTAGTCTCGATATGTTCACAACTCAAATACTGGTTGAAAAATATCCAGTAATAGTCAGCCGCCATTTCATGCTCAGAGTTAAAGCTCTAATGAGATTTCTTAAGAGTAACACAGAAGTATTTGGTGGAAAAATGGTTGACTATTGGTGGAGAATCGAGTTTCAGGTGAGAGGAAGTCCACATTTGCACATGGTAGTATGGATAGAGGATCATCCATCATTCGCTACACCAGAAGGTATTGAAAGAATTGATCGTAATTGCTCATGTGAAATTCCTGAAGAAGGATCTGATCTGTACGAGCTTGTAATGAAATCGCAAATTCACCGCCATACACACACTTGTAGAAAAAATGACCCAAACTCCAATGCATGTCGATTTAGTTTCCCACGGCAAGTATGCGAAGAGACAAAAATCGTTGCCCATTCATCGGATGAATTCATCAGAAGTGGAGGAAGAATATGCATACTCAAGAGACGCCAACAAGACAAATGGGTCAATAATTATAACCCAACACTTCTCAAGTTGTGGAAAGGCAATATGGATATACAACCTTGTGGATCTAACGAAGCGATAGCACATTACATAGCAAAATATATGTCTAAACCGGAGCCTACATCACTTGATGGAGGTGTTGCACAAGCCATACAACAAATACGGCGCGAGGAAACGAACATATCACGAAAGCTCTTCAAGATATGTATGAAGATCTTAGGACAAAGACAGATATCAGCTTGTGAAGCTGTGTTCCGGTTAGCTCATTTGAATATGAAAGAAAGCTCAAGAAAGACTGTATTCTTAAATACACGAAAGAATGAACAAAGATACAATATGATTCAATTCGATGAAAATGGACGAGCTTCGGGATATTGTAATAACATGTTCAAAAGATACGAGCAAAGACCTGATTCAAATCCTCAGTTTGACTTTGATAATATGAGCTTAATCGAATTCGCAATGCTCTTTGAGCCTGACTACCGTAAACAAGATAATGAAGAGAGTGTTGATAACGATCCTAATGAGGAAGGAAATTCTGGAACTCGAACGAAAATTAGACTTAAAGATAATTCTGTTATGATACTAAGAACTAGACCGGCAGTTATACAAGTACCATTCTTCATGGCAGCAAATGACCCTGAGAACTACTACTATAGCTTTCTCGTTCAATATATGCCATATCGTGAAGAAAAAGAGTTGATTGAAGACTATAATTCAGCACAAGAAGCATTTATCGCACGAGAAGAACGTATAAAGGAAATAAGTAAATATATGGAGACACATAGAGAGCGTGATAAGCAGCTACAGAATGCCTTTAATCAGGTACATGCATTCGAAATTCTAGCGGAAGGAGCACCAATTGAAGAAGAGCCGTATGAGGAAGAAATTCCTGAAGTTGGAATGACAGATGACCAGTTTGTAACTGCACAGCATGCAATGAATGTTGGTCAGCGAGAACTGTTCATCCACATAACACAGAGCATACAGGATCAGATAAATGGTAGCACAATTCGTGAGAGACTGTTCATTACAGGTGGTGCAGGTACAGGAAAGACCTTTCTGTTTAATCTACTGAAGAATCAAGTGAACAGATGCTATGGTAAAATAGCTACAAAATCGGCAGCATTAACAGGAGTAGCAGCTCGGTTAGTTGGTGGTATGACATTACATAGTATATTGAAACTTCCTGTAGAGAAGAATGGAAGAACAACGGGATTAGCTATCTTAACTGGTAATGTCCTACGCACAATGCGCATGCAATGGAAAGATATAGAATTTCTGTTCATAGACGAGATATCTATGGTATCATATCAGGTACTATGTATGATCGATTCAAGACTGAAACAACTGAAGAATAATGATGATCTATTCGGAGGCTTAAATGTACTTCTCTTCGGCGATCTTATGCAACTACCACCGATAAGAGCAAATCAAGTGTTTGATAAGCCAACTACAATGAGAGCAGCCATACATCTATGGAGAATTTTCAGATTAGTAGAGCTGACTCAGAATATGAGACAACAAGGCGATAACACGTTCATTGAGATCTTGAACGCACTGAGAGTCGGTGAAATGCAGCCTCATCATATGGCAGTACTGATGAGTAAAGTTGGAAACAACTTTACTGGTGAATTCTCCATAGAAAGAGCACTTCGTATAAGACCTCATAAGAAAACAGTAGCTGCTCATAATCAGGAAGTACTGGATCACTTCAGAAGAATCGGTACAGAAATGTTTACCATCAGAGCTCAGGATACATTAGTAGATGCAACTAGAAATGAAGAAAATATTAATATGGAACGAGCAGTTCCAAAAGACATTGATAATACAGCTGGACTACCAAAAGAGTTAGAGATATTTGTGGGAGCAAAAGTTATGTTAAGAACAAACATCGATGTTCCAAAGGGACTAGTAAATGGCGCAATGGGCTTCATAACTGAGATCATATGGCCTTTGTTCCATAGAGGTCAATTACATGACTATGACATACCATCAGTTCGTATTGATCTTGGCAGAGATGGCATCCATACAATAAAACCAATATCGAAACAATTTCCTGCCAACCACAGCTATGGAACTATCGAAAGAAGAATGCTACCACTGATACTCTCATGGGCATCTACAGCGCACAAAATGCAAGGATCTACAGTAGATTATGCTGTGTTAGATCTTGGACCAGACGTATTTGCAGATGGTCAAGCATACGTAATGTTAAGTCGAGTAAGATCTCTTGAAGGTCTTCTGATTGAGAAATTAGAATGTGAGAAGTTAACCGGTAAGAAACCATGCAATAAGGAAGCGTTAAAAGAAATGGAAAGACTCAGATCTATAGCACGAAACTAAATAACTTGACTATTAATTAGTATAACCTTATAATATGACTATAATAACAAAATATGACTATTCAATGCATGAGTATATATAAGCATTCAAATAAGACATAGTGCTCTCGGATCGCACTCTAAAAGGTAAGGTCCACTTACAGACTTGATGTCTAACTTTTTACTAATATGACATATATCTGAGCCAAGTAAACCGAAGAGCAGAAGTGGTCGAAAAACCTATTACTTGATAAGACTAAAAAGGATAAAATAAATTTATATAAAAAAAAACCTTTTTTTAAAAAGTACACGCTTTTATTCATGAGTAAAAAATGAACTAAAAAGGAGAAAATAATTTTTTTCCGGACACACAAATATAAAACAAAATTTTTAACTAAAAATAAAAGCGTGGGGCGCTCATAATAGACATAATGTTATACATTCTTAGTTACTTGTACATTCAAGCCTACTGCGATAACAAGCAGATTTACTACAATGAGATTATATTAAAATTGATAAGATTCTATTTACTTCATTTCAAATGAGTATAACTACTTCATCTTAAAATTAAAATAGTGCATAGAAAGAATTAGGAAATTGTAAGCAAGTATCCCGAACAGACAAGGAGCATACTCATGAGTAAGCTCATATAATTGAACATGTTCATTTATATTAATTGAGTATACATATAAGCACGCTCATTAAAATGAGAATCTTCATTGTCTGCTAGGGTATTGACTACTTATATACGGTAAATGCTGGCATATATACAATTTCAAGACTATGTCCAAGTAACTAAGAATGTATAACATTATGTCTATTATGAGCGCCCCACGCTTTTATTTTTAGTTAAAAATTTTGTTTTATATTTGTGTGTCCGGAAAAAATTATTTTCTTCTTTTTAGTTCACTCATAAATAAAAGCGTGTACTTTTTAAAAAAAGTTTTTTTTTATATAAATTTATTGAATTTCATTTTGAAAATCAAAACTGAAAGGAAGAACTGGAAGAAATATTCGAAATTCCATTTTTATCGTGCAGCTAAGAGCAATTTCCGGCTTCTTTTGCTTATCAATTCCTTCAAAATTCGTTACGAATTGTTGCTAGGGTAAGGAACGTTCGGAAATTAAACATCCCTAAAACTACCATTTATCTCCCTCTTATCACCACTTCATTGAAACCCATTCGGCACTCTTTGAAATGTTGCCACCACGGCGACGAGATAGTTGTATACTAGGAACCAAGTAACAGCCACTTGACAAATCCGGTTGTTTTCGTTGGTGGCAAATGTTGGTGGCAACATTTCAAAGAGTGCCGATCGTTGAAATTGTCAAATTGAAGCCAGCAATATAGCGAATTACATGGGTGGATTCTATGGGTGGTCATGGATCGCAATTGATCTTTACGATCAGCGAAATATGTAAGTAACAAATCGCGCAATTAATGATTTTTGATGAGCAAGTGCGCACCAGACCACCTATCTCAGTTGACATACATTTTAAAGTGGGGTCAGAATCACTCCTTTGATGACATTTCCACTGCATATGATTTGAAAAAATACAAACGCGAAATTTCTCTTACCGTATCTCGAATTCATGGTTGCTTTGTCGTTATTGCAATAATTAGATACCGAAGTACTAAACCATTCCGAAACGAGCTTCTAAAACTCATTTTTAAATGAATTGTATAAAAAATGGAATTCGATCAATTCGGAATTTTGCAACATGCAACGAACAGTAAAATACATTTTATGACAATAGAATAACAACATGTGCCTTCCATGCAGCAACCATGAAAAAAAAATTAATGTTTCAGAATGTTGTGCTTATGATTGAAAAATGGCCGTCAAAATTGAAATCAACAGAATATTTTTATGATTTCGTATTTTATTTCCATTTTTCTCCTGCCATTCACAATAATAAATGCTTACGAAGAAGATTGAAGGAAATTTTTCAATAAAAGACTCCGCATGAAAGTATATTACGAGCACATCATTCTGTGATTATTAAAGTCGTCACCTGGATCATTAAATTGAAAGAAAAAATTTAAAGAATTGCTCATAAAAAAAATCCAGTTCTTTTTTCGCAAATTGGTTCTGACATTTACATTTTTTGAAGAGAATTACATATTAATGTAAATCGAATGGTAATTTCTGTACACAAACGGGATGAGGATAGGAGATGTAAAGATATAATACAGTTAAGAAAAAATTGTGTGCACGAAAATAATAAGAGATGTAATAAAAAGATGATAAAAGGCACAGTCAGAGTCAACTGAATGACAAAAGAGACGTTTTTATATTATGATAATCGTCATCTCAAATCAAATGACTTGGAAATGGATGTAGAAACTGTTTTTTTTTTTTCTCTTTTCCTACCTCAGTGTTCTGTATTATCCAAAATAAATTTCAATTTCATTTAGCGTTAATGTTTTTATCATCATTTCTTCTCCCTTTCTCGTGATTTTCATTTTTATTTATTTTTCTTTTTCTTTTTCTTGCTTTGCCTTGTTTTCATTCCTTATTCAATGAAAATGTCTTGAAACTTGACATTGCTGTTACTATTTTTCTTCTCTCTTCATTCGTTTTATTGTTATTATTGTTATTGTATACTTACTTACTTACTTCCTTGGCTGGGGCGCACGGGGGCCCATTGCCGCGTTTAAAGAATGTCTGTAGACAGCTCTATCTTTCGATAACCTCTGCCAATTAGGGATATTGAGAACTCTAGCGTCCTTATCCACACAATCAATCCAGGACATTTTCGGTCTTCCTCTTGATCTTTTGCCATCCACAAAGTCTGCAAAGGTTACTCTATATACTGGGGCATCCTGTGGTCGTCTGTTCAAATGCCCTGCCCATCTCAACCGATTCACACGAAGAACAGTGACAATATCAGCATCCTGGAAAAGCTGATAAAGTTCATGATTATGTCTACATCGGTATACTTCACCTTCTTTTTGCAGGTCCATAAATCGCTCGCAGTATTCGTCTCTCAAAGACACCAAGTGCTTCCTCATCTGCTTGTGTAGAATTCCAGGTTTCCGAGCCGTACAATGCAATGACCCGAATGAGCGTCTTGTATAGCATCACCTTTGTGCCTCTGTATAAACAACATATATTCCTCGTGGTTGTAAGGTTGAGTACAAAGAAGACTGAAAAACTTGTGATGACACTTGAGTATGTTCCTATAAAATAAATCATAACATAAGCATAAAGAAGAATTTTATATTGTAATTTAAATTTTTTGTAAAACAATATTTATATAAGTAGGGGCGGGCTTCTTTTTTAATAACGGGCCTATCAACGGGATTTCATTGAGAGTTCAGTAGTAATGGGGATACAGATGATGTATAATTTATGTATGAGGTTGTGACATATAGTTAAATAAACTCAGATAATTCACAGATAGGTGCATGTGACTAGAAATTGTAGGACGTTGGATCTAGTCCCCATACCTAAGATATACGAACAAATTCTTAATGAACATTTGCTAAGTTAGGGTGTTTTACTTAGGTATAAAAAAAATTTTAATTCAAGCTAAAATCAGAATAACTAACTTTATTCCACAATCGTACAGATAAATTGTGGTTCATGGCCTTTTTCTGGCTCGCACTTGCCGATTTCTGATAAATTAAAATAAATGTGAATTTAACTTTAAGGATTTTGTAGGCTTCAAAAAGGAGACTTTGAGGCGATATTAATGTGAGACTTTTGTAGTTTGACTATAAAACGGTATATATGAAAAATCCTCCTGACGAGTTTTGAATCCATGATTGTTGATTAGATGTGTCATAATCTAGTCTCCAAGAATGAAATGACAAAAAAAACCCGAGCATTTTTTGATTCAGAGCAAAGTAAGACTTTAGATTGCTTATAAATTCAGCTCGACTAAGAATCCTATTCTAGATGTACAAGCCAGCAGTACCTTAGAGTTCGTCCAAGGGTGCAGGTCTACGATTTTTGTTTGCAGACCTGCGATTTTGTAAGATCCCTAATTATAACTAATTGATGTCAATTTAATATTGAATTGATCACTAGTTCTAACGAATTTTTGTCGCACTCGGGTGCCTTTTAACAGTTTTGGTCCTAAGGTTCTTTTTCCACAAACAACTGAATTGGATTTAACCTGAACATGATGACTGAAATCTAGTAAATTATTTTATCATCCTAGCTCTGCTTATGATACCCAGTATAACTTTAAATTAAAGTACATAAATTTCTCATTTTGGATATAAAATCTTTAAATTGACATTGAATTGACAACCTTTCAAGACTTATTTAACAAGTGAATATTAATTTTTAGTTTAGTAGATACAATAAATTCTGTGATTATTTTATTCAAATATTTTTTGAAAATTAATTCAAAATGATAGAGGATTTCAATCAGAAATGAATAAATGCTGTATAAACAATACACAAAAAAAATTTAAATTTTTACTTGGAATGTCTTTTGGGACAAACGGCAAAAAAATTAAACTTTCATAAGAAAGCCTAAAACTGAGACAAGAAGTTGCTTAGTGATTTCTTCAATAATTCCAAAAATCAATTTAAATTCGAATAAATTTTAAAACTATTTACACAAAATAGACAGTACATTTCACATCTTGGTGTACGGTGCATAGATTAATCAGTCTATTTTGAATAGAACAATGTTGCTGAAACTAGGAAGAGACACTTTATTGACATAAATAAGGTTGAGGAATGCATAATTACATCGGAATTTAAATATACGTTCAAAACTTTCCAATTGGATCTAACCGAAAAACTTTACAGAATTTAGAATTGTAATAAATATTTTGATACTTTACTTTCAACATGCTACGTGATTGCATTGTACAAATAATTACCTTCAGGTATTTATTTTTGTTTACATGAAAACCACATTGAATTGAAATTTGTATTAAATTGTTACAATAAAATTTAAATTATGTAAATGTAAAACATTGAAATAAACTGAATTTTTAATGTATATCAAAAAATGCATTAAAATAAATATTTGTTTCGGCTATGTCACACAGATTCATGCTGCTTTTAGGGTTTTCAATTTCCGGAATGTAATTCCGGGATCGAGTCTAGGATTTTTCCTTACTTACTGAGCTGGTTATGATGTTCAACTGTGATTCGTAGTCTTTCTTAGTTGGCGTTCGAAGCTGCCAAACAGAATGCTTTCAAGAGCTTACTATGTTTAAATATATTAGGTAAGCATGCTTGCTTGCATGCTTTCAGTTTACTCTGCTCTTGAGGGCATGGTCTATATCTACTAGAGTGCCCTTTGTCAATTACCAATATCAAATACTACACTGTCTCCAAATGTCACCAAATGCTCCATCAACGTCTTCTTTTTTCAAGTATTCTTTGGCTACTCTTGAATTCCTTTGGATTCTTGGATTCAGCACATTAGAATACCAAGATTGGGAAACCCTAGATGTATCTTAATGTATATTAATTAATGGATTTGTTGAATTAGATGCGTTTAGATGTAATTGTTTACTAGACCATTGCAAACTCTATATACATTACACAAAAATAAACTGATTTTAAGGTATAATTCTTATGCTTAGACTGATACACCATTTTTGATTTACTGTAATTCATAAACTTGCTTCTTTTGTTGTCGTTCCGGCTCCCTTTCAACAACATTTATCCTCGACTTGGTTCATAGAATGAGTCAAATAAATATTGATTTGGGCTAAATTCCGGTCCTTCCTCAGTTCTATGAACCATAATCTTCATCAGTAGATCAGCTAAATAAACAATACAGCTTCCAACCAAGACTGAACGTGGATGGCGTGGATTAAATTCACAATATTTTACTCAGTACACCAAATAATTTGATTTTCATAGATATAACTTTAAGCAAGAACCCTGAAGGCACATGCCGGAAAAATTGCCAAAAATCTAATTCCAGGAAAGCATTACTCTGGACCCTAGATAGATTCGAAAAAATCCAGCCTCAGGACAGAGTCGAGTTAGTCTGAGTACAGATAACGGTCATGTATATGTCGTGTGCTGTTTGTGAATGAATCAAAATAATATTTAAATGTATGTATGCAAAATTACTGACAATGGATTCCTAATTTAAAGATAACAAAATCAATCAATCGTTCTTATTCCAATTAAAATTATTTTTCAACAAAATTATTCTAAAGCTTCCATTTTTGCCATGAGAAATGATTTTACGCTCAATTTCCATTATTTGAATATCAGTCTGGTATGTGATACTCAGTATCCTTTGAGGCAGTGATGAAAATTAATTGATAAACAATGTTACTAACCATCATATTGTTTTATTTGAAAATTCTCGTGCCTGAGATATTAGATATGATCAATATTTCTGCTACATATTTATTGAGAGCCCTTAGACTAGCCAAATTAATTCAAGAATAATTGAAATATGGTTTATTTCAGCCCTAAGAGAATTTTACGGAAATGTCTGTGCAGCAGTAACAAAATGCCTTTAAATATTCTCAATGGTAATTTATTACATGATTTTAATATCCGATGATATTGAAAATCATTTGTGTACAAATTGGAGATTGATTGAGTTGCCAATTATTTTCTTGGGGAGGAGTTTTGCTATAATTGGATGTCTGCATGGAGCTTTAATTTAATAAAGTAAAATTTAATAAGAGATGCAATAAGGAAAATTGAAATGTTAATTTTTAAGGAAAGGTTTGAGACTATTTAGGACTGTAAACGCAATTAATGTTATTAGACCGGGTTACTAAAGGAAGATTAGCAAAACAGGCTCAATTTCAGCAAAACTCAATTTTAGGCTTTTATTTGTAGAATATGATGCTAATTACTTAACTTTGTTCGGTGGTTGTCCCAGGTGCGAGAGCTCAGCAATCAGATATTGTAGAAAACCCAGGTTTTTAATTGAAGCTGCTTACCAACGAGTCACTGGCTTATCGGTTGATACGTACTTATTTCACTAACTGAACAGATT
>NW_027226499.1:0-54597 GCF_022539635.2 Chironomus tepperi | reverse complement strand
ACCGCTTTTATCGTTATGATCTTTCTCTATCATAAAAGTGTGCTCTTTGCTTGCTAGAGTTTGGGGCACATCGGCGTCTAGCCATCAACGTAGCAACTCAACGACTGAATTGAGTTAAAATGCTCCTTTTTTGGCACATTATCCAGCGAAACTCGAAATTTTCCTCATGGCTCCATTCGGGTTTCCAATCAATATTTTTAATTGACATCTGAATTCAAATGAAAACAACATCCGCAAGCAATCTACCCAAATATACAATTTCATCACACCTTCAACCAACACTTTAATCCAATTCAACTTCCCAGAATTCCACAAACTCAAAAAATCCCTCAAGCAGCAATTTTAAAATCACTGCTGAATTTTGACTGGTCTGGGAAGGTAGCTGGCAATATATTCGTTTAAAAAAAGTGCCAGCAGCTATTGCTGTCGATATTTTTCAGGACTCAGTCGCTCATAAATTCATTCCACACACCAAACTGCATAAAAATCATCAAAAAATGTTAGAACTCCTTACCCTTGGCTACAAACAATCTTATAAAGTATTTCAAAATGTCAGCTGTAAAAGGAGAGAAAAAAAAGGTTGCAGCACAAAAAAAGGACATGTATATAATAAATGATGAAGACTAAATTTAGTAAAAGATTGAATGAGAAATAAAATAAAAATGTTTAAAGCCTCTCCTAAATAAGAGAAACTTCATCATTTCTGCAAGCAATTTATCTACTCATTCTTATTCATGACATACACAAAAATTATGGCCGACTCCTACTCAACAAAATATATGAAAAATTTTTTATTTACATTCTCAAAAAATCAATTTGAATGTTTATTAAGAGATGCATTCATCCGAGACTAAATTGGAAATAAACTTTCAGCAGTTCCAATTCCACCACAAAAAAGTAATGAAAATTCTTTTTTTTTCTATTCAAAAAAATTATAAAATCAATAACTTGTGGCGAATGTAGGCGAAAAGTTAATGATAATAAAAATACTGTTGGGGTGAAATTCATCATGTGAAAGTGATTTGATGTTAAATATTGACTCAAAGTTGGTTTGGTTTTTGGAATTTTTTTGATATGAAAATTTGAATGAAATTGATTTTTAAATTTTATTGGTGAGTTCGTCCAATTTTTGGTTTCTAAATATTGATTCTGATTCTAAAACTAGAGTATCGGGAGCGCCCATGGCGCCCATTTTCAGAATTTTCAGGTTCACACGACTTCACAATGGATTTACATAACTTCACATGACCCCCCAATTTTCAGCTTCACATAGCTTCATTTGACATCACAATACACCCCCATTCCTTCTGGTACCCCTCAATTTTTGGCTTCATAAAATGGGTTCATATTGATTCCGTTCTTGTATCAGCAAAAGAATTATGGTATTTATAATATAGATTCCGAAAATCTCCTATTGTGTCGTTCATTTACTGACCCTCAGTGCTCGAAGTATAAGTCGAATTTTGTATGGAGTCTAGTTGACTAAAATTGACTTTTTCATACAAAATCCGAGTCGACTTCGATCCCTTCTAGCTAAACCTCCCTCCCCCCACTCCTCCCATCCGCAAGTGCGTTCCGTAAAAAATAATTGACTTCCTATTACGCTTGTAATTAGAGTGGGATCTATAAATTTGGAACGATTTCGGAAAGCACGTGTACCATAATGGACGGAAATCTGGTGTCAGACTAGCGTTTCTCTATCCCCAAAACAGATTCATCAAATTCCGGCTTCAGCCAAAAGTTAAATCAGTCAGACGCTTTATTTTCGGTCATTTCTAACTTATGTGCTTTCAGGGAATTAAAACAAGAGAATTATCTAGTCATTGATTATCTTTGATAGGAGAGGATGGACAGAGATCTGAAAATTCGTATGTTTTTGTGACGTAATAAGTGGATGCCTCGTTGATTAATTTCAAAAAAGCTTAGTTTTTAACTTAGATCCAATAAAACTGCAAAAAAACCTAACTTTGAATTAAACTGTCCACACTGTGCGCTGCAGCATGTACAGCATCTGAAGGAATACTGTTCTAACCAAGCTTCTCCTCGATACAAACTACTTACTAACTTACTTCGCTGGTCGTACAGGTCAATTGTGATCCATGACCTCCCACAGGAGTCGCCTGAAGCTGGCTCAATCGCTGGTTTCCACTTGCCAATTTCCGATACCAAGTGCACAACTATGTCTATCTATAGCTTCCTTCCAAGAGTTCTTTAGATACAAACTAAATAAATTAAATTACCTCCTTCCATTTCCTTCCACATTCCCAAAAGTTTGTCACAATATTTTGTCAATTCATCTCACAATTTCTGGAATATCTCAAAAAAAGACTTCAATTTATTTATTGACTCAAAACGTCCCCAAAATTCTTATAATAGGAAGCACAAAAAAAACTTTGAATTATTTCCATCACTTCCACCTGACATGAATCGACATAATACAAAGTCTTTAAAAAAAAGATGATAAACGGATGAGAGAAGCAATTTGTCAAGTGACTAAAAGCATCGAAAGGCAGGCATGACAGAAATTTTTAATCGAAACTTTGTCACTCCACACGCTTCATTATCACAGAAAAATCCGGGCCATGTACCATAATTGATTTTACTGTTGAGTTTTTCGGCAAGGAACAAAAATATATAAACTTTATGTTGTCGAAATATGGTTGAATATAGATAAATGACAAGAGCGTTTAAAAAACGGAAGAACAATAAGGAAAAACTTTGTTTTTTTTTCAATTAAATTGTCTGTCGTTCATAAAAAGGAAATTTTTTTTCATGTTATTTTGTTTTACTATGTTGATGTTGGAGTTCTTTAGGAGTGCTGTAAAGGGGTTTTGAAATTGTGGCTCAAAAAAATTCAAGAAAATTGAAGAATTTGTCCTTAAAGAGGGTGGGGTACAAGTTGATGTCAATACTACCCTGTTCAAGACACTTGGAAGGACATGAGGAGTCTATGGTGCTCTTTTGCTAATTTAAATAGAAAATTTGACTCAAAATCTCCAAAAAATTGCAATTTATACAATCATGGAGACGGTTCGATGGGATGAACATGTTGTAAGAACCCTTTAGTAATTCTTCTAAATAAGGTCTTCAAATCTGACTTTGGAGATGGCAAAAGACAGTATTCCATTTGGTTTTAGAAATTGTCAAGCTCATGCCAGACATAGGACTAGTTTTAGGCATCAGGCAGCCTCTGAGAGAGGCCATGGATCAAAACTAATCAGTACTACCAGCAAAGCAAGCAGATATGTACTCAATTCCACATCAAAAACCCCCTCATAGCCACAGAAACTCTATAAATTCACATCTGTCCACCTCATTACCATCTATTCCCCAAAAAAAATCTACACATCATCATCAAAGCATCCTCAAAAGAACACAGAAAACTTTTCAGGACAAACCGAGAACATGTGTAAGGAAGCATAAATACATTTTCATATCGAACATAAAGTTTTGAAAAAAAAAAAAAAAATAATGAGGAATTCTATTGAGTGTAATAATCACGGACGAACAATTTCCGTCAGTTACAGCACAATTGGTGAAAAACGTCGACATCAGTTGTGGAGTTTTGGGGAAGTATTTGGAATTTTCGGAGGGAGTGGAGGGTGGGGATGGGATGTATTATGAATTGTAAAGTAAATTGAGAAATTCCAAACATTTTTGTCAAATTGAGTCAAACGTGATCAACCTGATTCCACCCCTGGCTGGGTACACTTCCGGTACACCCCCGGTACACGCCCGGTACACCCCTGTAGTGTGAACTTTTGAATTTTTTCCCAGAAATTCCCCAGCAAATTGAGAACAATTCAAGATTGACTTTTGACTTTAAATACCCCTTCCAGGCATCTGGCAGGGCTACATCCCTGTTGTCAAGCATATGTAGTCATGGTTACAGCATTACAGCATTATTTTTATTCCTAACATTTCCTCAAGAGACCAAAAATGAAATTATTATTTCTTTTTACTTATCTTCATTAAGCCTCCCTTAGTTTTTTAAGAATGCTCAAAAATGTTTGGGGAAGGGCACACAGAAACACACCGAAAAAAAAGAGGAATCTGAGATAAATTGACGAAAATATTTCATAATATTATCAAACTTTTTAATAATATTGAGTGTTTCTTGTCCTTCTTTTTTGAGACATTTCTTATTGATTAGTTTGAAGAAATTCTGTTGAAAATACTTTATTAAATTGAGGGATGCTTATGGATTATGAAAAATTGGGTATTATGTCAATCGTTGCCAATTTAATCTTGAAAATGCTTTACACAAAAAGACGTGACCTAATTTTGTTCAACGACAAGTTGTCAGGCTTCTTTTGCTATGATTTCTGTTATTAATGTTTGGTTATTTATTTACAAAATAGTCAAATTTTGGTGTTTTGTACTGAGTAGTATAGTCGGGGATTAGTGAACGGTGTGTCTAGTTGTGAATTTTGACAATTATGAAGTTTGTCAAGTTTATAGCAAGACATACGTCAAAATGACTCAAATGTATCGTTTAGAAGTCCATTAACAACAGATTCGAGTAGCATAAATCGGTTACTTACTTAATTCCTTTGCTGAGATGCACCAGGGCTCATATCCACGCGTAGGCAATGTATAAAGACAGCTCTATCAGCACATTCCCTCTTAAATACAGCTCTATCAGTAAGGAATGTCTAAGACAGTACAAATTGGTTTTTCGGTCAAAAATCCAGCCCCATGGAGGCGTGACTCTAACTTGATCCTTGATCGACTTAGTTCCGATTCATGCCAGCGTCACACCGACCTGACGCCAGATTTCATATCAATTAACCAACTTAAGCTATTCGCCAAAGCTTTTGATCTAAGCCTGAAAATCAAGAATCTCTTTGAATTTCAGCACATTTCTAGGTCTTTGTAAGTTAGAAAAATTCCTATATTTATATAGAAATATGTCAAATGATTACATCGGTAATTTAATGAGAATTTCACTTTGAAGTCATGAAATGTAAAGTAATTGGAATGATTTTAAAAAACATTCCGTTGTTTACTTGTAAACAATAAAACCCGAACAGCACATTGTGTTTGGTAGGGGATTGCTATGTCGCTGTTATGACGGTAAGATGCGAAGATGCCTTGACGATACGTTGATGGCTGATCTCGACGACAAAATTGTAATCCGCCGCATTTTGCTGCTCGACAAAGTTGCAAAATAGGAACCTGTGACAGGCAAAAATCGTACAATTTTTTAATAATGTTCATGGTTTTTTTTTACAAAACCATACAAATTATCTAGAAAATTGTACGGTTTTTGTCTGTCATAGGCGCCAACTTTGCAACTCCACTGCTCGGGAATAATTGTTTTTGATATCAAGTTTCCCAGACAATTCTTTTACTTTGACTTTAATTGAGTAAAACACAATAAAAATGTTGTAAAAATTGTTACCTTAGCAAAAAAATTACAAAAGTACTCGTTCTTATCGAGTTACTTCAGCGCATTTTTGTCCCAGCGATCAGTAATTGATTTTTAAATCAGTTCCCTGTCTATAAAACAAGATCCAATAGGATCCAGGTCACTTCCAGATCCACAAAACAAGATACAGTAGGGCCCAGGTCACTTCCAGATCCGAAAAACAAGATCCAGTAGGATCCATATAACTTCCAGATCCACAAAACAAGATCCAGTAGGATCCAGGTCACTTCCAGATCCGAAAAACAAGATCCAGTAGGATCCATATAACTTCCAGACCCACAAAAACAAGATCCAGTAAGATCCAGGTCACTTCCAGATCCACAAAACAACATCCAGTAGGATCCAGGTCACTTTCAGACCAACAAAACAAGATCCAGTTAATTCTAAGTCACCATACTTGGAATTTAAGAATTTCATCATTTAACGGATTTTCATAATTTAAACCACATAACGGTCCAAAAAAATTCAAACATTGTTCAGCAAACACTGATAAAACATCGAAAAACATTGAAGAACACTGTAAAACAATGAAAAAACGTGTTGTTGTTTTTGTTGTTGTTGTATATGAAAATGAAAAATTGTTAATTATAGTATTTATGCTTTGATTTGAAACTTTTAAATGCCCGGGGCGCCAATAACTTTATGGAACTGATCTTTTAAAACCATTCCGAGCTCTCTACGATGTCTAGTTTCCGAGATCTCGCGTTCCAGCCGACCGACCGACCGACCGACCGACCGACCGACCGACCGACCGACCGAACAAAGTGTCTTATTAAGCTACCTTTTTGAAAAAAATTTCAAAAATGCGCTAAAAACAACTGCGTAGCATTTCCAGTAAGTGCTAAGAATAGACGTTTTAATTGTTGGATGTTCTCGAGTACTTTTGTAACTTTTACTGATTGTACTGTAAAGGTCAATTTAGTGATGGTAATCTTGAGTATTATTCCACGATTTCGCCCAAAATTAGCATTCAAGAATTCTAGCTGAATTCTAGAGAAAAGTAGACTTCCATACAGCATATTCCGGAATGAGATTTGAACCCACGTCTTCTTTTCTAAATGTCAAGTGCTTTTCGCTCCTGAGCTACCGGGGGTTGCTAGGAAGTGTAGCAATGTGCTTACGTAAACTTATTGTCTCTATGTAAAGCTCATTGCACAGCTCTTATTGCTGTATTGGAACAAATCACATCTAAAAGCTGAAATGATGTCAATTTGTTTGATTTTCTCCAAATAAAACAGTTCAAATTGGCATCAAATTTCGAAAACAATTCTTTAATGCATTAAGAAATTCAACATAATTTAGCACAAAAGGACTTTACTTTAGATGAAGAGCAGGATGAACCAAAAAGACACATTCTTAGCGTTCCTTAATTTTTGAACGTACCTTCAACGTTACAACAATATTTCCAAAAGCATTCATTCTATAATAATTGAACTAAAATATCCCCAAACAATGTCTTTCCATTAGCAACTCATGCATTGTCTTGCATCTCCTCTCATTCATGACCAAAAGAACATTCCCAACTTCTAAAACTTAGCCATAAGCTTTACTTAATCAGCAAGTTATCCCATAAACTTAATTTTTTTATATATCCCCCACAAGCATTCATTTAAACAACCAAGCTAATAGTTAGAAACCATAAACTTTTCATTTTTAAAGTCAAAACGTAGGAAATTTTCACTCTTTTAATTTTATACGTGACATGATTACCGATGTAATTTTCGATGAGCTGTTAATTAAATTGTCTTCATTGGGAATTTGTTCTTTTAGTTAGAGAATGTTTAGTGCATTGTAGATGCCTTTGGGTGGAATGAGGGGTTGTTAGGGAGCACAAATGGAGCATGGGAGTATTCAAAGTGGAAATGTGGGGTTTTTGGAGGTCAAAACTAAGCCATTACCTCCTTCTTTTTGTAAAAAATCATCAATTTGTTAAGATTTATCATTAAAAAATTCAAAAAAAAATATGAAGTTTCTTGGTTTGCTCCTGTAGTTGTATTAGGTGAAATTAGATCTTTTTGAAGAGCATTGGAATATTTAGTAGGGAATTAGGGGGTGCTAGGTGGTATTAGGAGGTGTTAGGATGTGTTAGGTGTGTTAGGTAGTATTAAGAAATATTAGGGAGTATTAAGAGAGTGTTAGGCGATATTGGTACGCATTGGGGGTTCTCAGGGAGTGTTAGGGGATATTAGTGGATATTAGGAAGTGTTAAGGGATATTAGGAGGTATTGGGGAGTGTTAGGTGATGTTAGTGAGTATTGAGAGGTGTTAGGGGGAGTAAGTTGGTATTAGAAGGTGTTAGGAGGTATTATGAGGTATTAGAGGGGATATTAGGTGTAAGAAGGAGTTGGGAAGTCAAAATTAGGTCATAAATTGCTTCTTTTTGATGAAATCTTCAATTTGCTAGGATTTTTAATGAAAAAATCTCAATTTTTTTGCAATCCATACCAAAAAATTGCAATTTCCAAATTTAATCTTCGATGAAGCTTGAATATTTGCAAATTAATCGACTTCGTTTAACCAGAATACAGAGCAATGTCCATACATATTCAATAAATAATCCAATTTAAGACCAAATTTCAAATTTCATTGCCAATCAAAATTTGAGGTTGAATTCAACCCGTGCCAGACCTCAACATATTTCAAAAAAAAAAAATCTAATCATGATAACCCAGGCACACGTACACAATTTTCGTAAATCTCGTTATAAAAAAAGATTACATTTCAAAATATTATTGCTATTATATCCATAGAAATGAGCAATCAAAATAAAATTTCGACTCTTTTACCAAATAAAAAAAATTTGAATAAATCCGTGCAATAAAAAAAATTTCTCTTTCTCGGTCATCCCACGTGCGTAAAAATTGCGATTACCTCCGTTTATGTTCATCTTGATATTAATTTAATTTTTTACAATTTTCATTTTTTTATTTCATTTATTTACTTTCAAAGTGTACTTACATTTTTAGGGTTTATTAAGTTCATTTTATCTGATTATTGCCTAAATAGCATATGCTTCCAAGAAGTCAAATTTCATTGATTGATAGTATAAAATTTCACATTATTTTTAAATTAAATTTTTTGGAAATTGGGTAGTGTCATGAGTTAGATATTCTGGTTCGTTTAATCAAAATTAGTTACCGTAAAATTGTGTATGTTTTCTGAGAAGGATTCAAACTTTTTTTGGGGGGTTGAATGAGAGGATTATTAGCCTGTGAAATTTCTATAAATTTTAAAATAACATTTTTCAATAATTGGGGCATGATAAATATGGAAATTTTTGATTTTTATTGCATCAATGGAATTGATTTTGTTTGATTTTTATGTATGAACTTAGTGCAAATATGGTTATGAGAATTTTTTGGTAGTTATGGTAAAGTGAGAATTACCAGGATATTGCTCAGTGTGAACATTTATTAAAAATGTGATAATAAATCAATAAATAAATTGTAGGAAACCTTATGTAGGCCATTTTCCTATATGAAGCTTTAATAACTTGATAACTCAGAATTTTTTACATATTTTAACAACTTAATGTATGAGATTAAAATAAAATTAAAACTCTGGGACTAAATAACGGGTCAAAAATTCATAGCTTAGTCGAGAAATCGGAACAAAAGCCATGTGAATAAATGAAATATTCCCGGAAAGCACTTGAAGTTGAAATGGTCAAAAATCCGGCCATAGACCAACATGATTCAGCCTTGAGACTGGGTTTCATCGAATCTAGAGTGAGGCTAGATTTTCAGCAATTTACACCCCATGTGTCTTTCGGTATTAATAGAATGGTCCTTAAAGTATCACGTTATGTCAATTAAAGCTCGAAATGAAAGGCTTAGTTTATTCAAAACTTTGACTTGAAAATTCTTTTCTTGATCCTATGTAGATAAATATTGATAACTTACTTACTTAATTCGCTGGTCGTACAGATCAACTGTGATCCATGGCCTCCATATTCAAACATTGTAATATTCATACGATTAAGCATACATCCATACATATTTTTGAAAAAATTCTCTGTCTGGACATCAAACTGACATTTTTCTCATCCCTATTTTACGTCATGCAGCTTTTATACGGTTCACGATTAAATTTTCGCTTATGGGTTCCATTCAAGTGATGTGTTTCTATCCAAACCATGACCTGTACTCCTAATTAACGCAATTCATACTCACATTAGGTTTGGGGGGAAAAAATTAATTTTAGATCCAAAAATCTATTTTGTTCAAGCAGTTAAAATGCTGTAGAAGCTCCTACCCCCTAAAATCCAGTAATCTAGTAAATTAACGATCCCATTTCTTATTTAAAATCCAAAAATATCTCAACAAATAATCACTAAATTACAGCAAACTATTCCTAATAAACCTCAAAATCAACCTTAATCCCTCAATGAGTAATAACAATCTTCCTCAAAATCTTCAACTTCAACTTGACTTCCTTCTGGTTTACTCAAAGCTTAACCACAAGATTTTGCAATAATATCTCAATTTTAAATCTGCATATTCATTTAAGAGCCTTTACATTCAAGAGGACCCATCTACCTCTCTTGACTTGTATGATTTATTATTTCATTCAGGTGCGTTGCTTCCAAAAAATTCTCAAAAAAATAAAGAAACTTTCACAAAATCTCGATCCAATCTTGTACATATTCTCGTCGTAAAGAGCTCATGAACTCATAAAACATGACATTTTCTTCACATTTTTTTTCTTTTATTTAAATTTATCATGTAGCGTCAAGGATATGAGTACGGTATGAGACTTTACTTTAAATCCGAAAAAAAAACAAGAACGTCGCGTACTTTAAGAATATAAAAAAATCTGGTATTTTTTTTCGCTGTCGATCTTGAACGCCATTTTTATGTGTTATGTATGATGCTAGGATGTAACGACCTTGAGCAATCTTTAAACTTTTCATGAGGCGCTATAAAAGTTAATGTTTATTATGCCTCACAATATAAAAAAAATGTTTTTTTGATCATAAAAAATCACTCCAATATTTGTGCTGAGGATTTGACTGAGATGCATTAAATTTAAAAGATTAGGTCCCGAACAGCACAATTCTGTTGTTCAAAATCTTTCAACGGGCCGGCGTGACTTTGGTATGGTCCCGGATATAATCAGAAATTGGCACTAAGTCAGTGTGATGACAGCTTTGGGCTGGAGTTTTGATTGAATAACCGACACGGAAAGCAAACAATTGGCCGAAAATTCAGTCCCAAGTCGAGTAAACTCCGGTCTCATCTTGCTGTCCTGGGGTCAGATTTTCACTCATTTCTATGTGGTGTGCCTTCCCGGAATTTGTGCTTTTTGGAGTTGTCTCATGAAAGAGTATAAAACTCAGTTTTTGCAAATAACAAGCAGACTGAGAATTCTGTTGGAGGAACCAAAGCAGTGAAATGCTTAGAAATTAGTCAAAGAAGAACTTGAAGTAGTTGGATGACCTTCAAAAAGTGTTCTTAATTTTAAGGCATTTAATGTATCGGAAAGTACATTAGGTGAAAAAAAGTCGAAAATTCGCCCAGTAGAGGTACGTCTATTCAATTTTAGGATCATTTTTCATCAAATTTTGCTTAGAACTAGAGTCACGCTAGTCAAGAATCAGATTTTCGGCTTTTTCTACTCCGTATGCCTTCCTCTTCTTTTTGACTGTTTATATTTTCTAATTAGGAAATAACTTGCATCTATTATTGCGTATATTGACGTCTAAAACCCGATCTGTCCTTCAATCCCTCTTCCCTGAAAAGCCCACGTCATAAAAATCCAAACAATCTGACCCCATGCCAAAGTCATGACATGTACTGTCCAGATTCACATATTATAATAAACAGTAAATCTAAATAAATCAATAAATCTATTTTAACATCGATAGTAATTATACAAGCTTATATATACATAGCTAATAAAAATGTTGATTTAATGCTCAAAAACAACAAAAAATCGTCGATTCTACAGAGCCATTAAAATGTTTATTTTTTTCATGACTTCACATCAATATAACTAGTGGAGCGTGTAACGCAAATCTATGGCAGCACCCGATGAACACACAAAAAAAAACATTATAAATCAAATTTCATATCATCGAATTTCGTTAATCCTTCTCAATGTCCATGAACGAGACGGAAGAAAATAAAATTTATTATATTTATTGTAATAATAATTTTGATATTATATCAATTTTATATCAGTAAATGGAGATATATGTGAGAAAAATGGAGCGGAGAGAGTTATTTTAGTATTTTTTTATTTAAAAAATTTTGATTAAAATTATTAAAAAAAAAATTAAAAAAAAATTTTAATTTTAATTATCAAAAAAAAAAATAAAAAAATTATTAAAAATTTTAAAAAAAAAATTTAATGAAAGTTACTAATTTTTTTTAAATAAAAATTACTAATTTTTTTAAACAAAAATTGCTAATTTTTTTTAATTAAAATGTGATTTTTTATCATTTTTTCAATTTTTTTATGATTTTTGAAAAAAAAATTACGATTTTTTACTAAAATATGAAATGAAAAATTCGTAAAAATTTGTAATTTAAAAAAAAACTCTTAAAATTTAAAATTTTTGAAAAATTTTAAATTTAACGTTAATTTTTGAGTAAAAAACCGGGACTTTTCTTGGTAAAAACGAGCTTAAAAATGTCTTCTAATTTTACACAATTTCAAACAAAAATTCAGAACTTTTAACAATTTTTACGGTAATGTCCCGAGCAACACAAATGGAAAAAATTCAGGATTAGACATACACGGAACTCTAAATGCTCCACTACACCTCTTTTATTAACACTAAGTGGAAGTCGTTTTTTTTGGTGTCCATATGGATGCCAAATTTAAACGTCCAAATGGATGCAAAATTTAGGCACAATTTGATGTTAAATAAAGACTTAACGGAGCCTTTAAAAATCCGTGCAAGTCAGTAGCGAAGCCTTGGTAGAGCCTTCTTCATTAGTGTCACTCGAGTTGTTAACTCAAATCATTCCCAAAATTCCCAAATCTTCATCAACAACGCGCCAACAATTTCACGTCATTTAACAACCAATTTTTCACGAAAATTCCTAATTTCCTATTTCCATCGTAAATCTCAATTCCGCCACCAACACAATCCTCTTACACCTCCTTTTTGTCAATTTGTTCCAAAAATATCGCATCACATTCAATAATTTTAGTTCCGTTCTATTTTCGTCATGATTTAAAAATGTTAATGATGATCCTAATATCCTATAACGCCAACACTCAGCACATTATAGTCGCCCACATATATTTTTTCATCTTCTTATCCCAAAATTCTCATCTCTTCTTTATACCTTATTGATATTGTGTTTCTGTTCCTCAATACATGCAGATGTAATAACTCTTCCACACATAACGCCTTGTTTCAATTTATGTACGGAATATTTAGGGATATTAATGTTCACATACACATGCATTAGTTGTTGATGAGCGCAGGAGCGCCTATTAAGTACCTTCAATTCATAATCATAATTTGCTTACCATTAATAGCTTACATGCACATGACATAGTCACTTAATATGTGTGTACAGTCAAAGGAAAAAATAATTTTTTTTAGCATCCTTCACTAATACAGTTGTAGGGGAATTGGAGAGTCATTTGACATGCACATAATAATGCGCACCGTTTGCAATCTGTAATGCACTTCTGTTTAAGAGTCTGCTCATTACATACTTTATGGATGTTATGTATATAAGAAAAAATCACGATTCTTTTATTCTGGGGTGTAATTAGGGTGTGGGCATAAGCTGCCTAGAGGCTCTTTGTCTTTAGAGTATATCGTGATATGCCTAGCACCGCCCCTCAATCCATCCCCATCTCACATCTCTAGAATTACATGCCATTCAATGGATGATGGAAAGGTCCTTTGATAAGCAACACAAAACAATCTACATGTACATAAAATGCTAAATGAGGAAGTATAATTTTTATATATGCATTTAAATAATGCCGCTGCTACTCAGCATGCCATTCAAGTGCCTACAAATATGTTTCGTACATGTCACAATCCCGTTAGTTCACATTCATACGTTGACATGTTGAGATCGACATAATAGAAATTGCATCATCGTTTGTTGAAAAGAAGGAATACTTAAAAAAAAAATGAAGAAGAAGAAAAAAATTATTTCCTAGTGATGCAGCTATTGTTTAGTGTTGCTCGTGTATAATATTAAGTGAATGTGATGTGCTACTCAAGAGGAAAAAAAATAGGAAAAATAGAAAAATATATAGGATGAAGAAAAGTTAACAATAGTTATTTTCACATTCGTTCTACTCATAAAATCAGTGGAATCAACATTTTCTAGATTTTTCCTCATTATTTCAGTCAGAGTTGGTGAAAGTTTGGGTTTTCATCGGTTCGTAAGACTTGGAGATTCTTTTAATATTCTACCTAAATTCTTCACAACTTAGATGAACCTTCAGCAACGTCTCATGCATCCATAGAAAGCAAATTGTTCACTTTTGAAGATCATGTTGGAATGAGACTCTTGTAATGGCTCATCATCGTTAGAGGGACTTATATATGGCACTTTGCCATATAATTCCCATATAGTCAAATAACGCTCTATAGTCAAATAGCTTCCAATAGCCGATTAACCTTCAATACCTGATTTGTAAGAACATGAACCAGAAAATCATAAGATGTGAGTTCAAATCCAATTTGAAATCCGTTATTACGAGTTTCCGATAGACGAATAACCTCCCTTAGTTCCACTTATAGGAACAAGAAATGGGTTCGAGTCCCAATCGGAGCCCGTTGATCCGAATTTCTGATAGCTGAATAAACCTCCAGTAGCTTACTATTAGGAACAAAAACCAAAAAATCATTAGAAGTTGGTTCGAATACCAATCGGAACCCGATATTCCGAATTTATGATAGCTGATTCCGAAAAACCTCAGATAGCTCCTTAAAAAGAACAAGGTTCAAGAAATTGAAGTACGTTGTTTCGAGTCCCAATCAGAATCCGTTATTACAAATTTAACGATAGCCGAATAATCCTCGATAGCTCTAATTGTAGTGGCAAGAATCAGAAATTCATATAGAATATCAGAAAGTGAGCAGGAACACGGATCAAGAAATCGTTGATCGTGAGTTCGAGTCCTACTTAGACTCCATTATTCGGAATCGATCCTTCGTCTATTAGATCCACCAAACCCCAACATGCATCTCCCCAACTCTGACCAAAAAAGCATTAAATGCAATATATTTTTTATTTTCTATACTACAATAAGATTCTATTTGTGAAGCAATAAAAATGAATTTGAAAGAAAGAAGTGAGGAAAAGCATTTAAACTGCATCAATGCTAAAAAGAAAAGGAATTGCCAATACGAAATGAACATGTATGTATGACTGTGACTTCTTATATTACAATTTTCATCTTTATTGTAGATTTGTATGGATGTTACGTGCATGTTTAAAGAGTGCTACTGTTTTGTATGTCCTTGGACTTTATATGCAGCATACGTAACATCCAAACAACTCCATATTTTATGTATGTGTTCCACTTAGCATTGGCTCTAAAAGATTTAAGTTCACAAAGTACCATAAAATAATGTAAAAAGTTTTTCCGTTTTTGTTCTATTTTTTTTCACTCTTTTTCCTCCTTTTATTGATTCCTTTTTTTTCTAAAAATAAAGTAATAACATTATGTAGACCGAAAAGTTATTGCTTTATGTGTGGTCTAGTGAGTCATGGGAGAAGATGACGAAAAAATCTGAAATGAAAAGTGCCTAAAGCTCACTTAATATAAAAATGTTATTTTGTCTCATCAGCGCGTGGCAATGTCAACTGAATTTTATGTTCTATTAGTCAGCTATGGTTGATGGAATGATGTTTACTGGATTTTTATAGTTTATGGGGAGAAATTCATGAAGATTGAAATTGAAATTGAAGAAAAATGTCTAATTGTGTTTGGTTTTATATGGGGTTCATCTGAAACTGCAAACCTGCAGCCAAGGATGTGAAACTTTAGCCTTGAATAAACTATAATGTACAACCAAAAACTGCAGGCTGGCGCTTTTTATGGTACTTGGTCGAAAAATAATTTTATGGGGTTGTGAAGTGTTGAGTGATTTTTAACAAATTATCCGTAAAGGCATACGATATGAGAAAGTCAGAAAATAGTGATCCCATGTCGACGTGACTCTGGCTTCGAAGTAGAATCGTAAAAATCCGGTTCATGCTAGAATCACGTCAACCTGGTGAGTGATTTATGGAAATTTGACTAGTTTTTTAAATATTAAGGACTTAAAATAATTTTTAAGTATTTAAGAAAAGCAGTAAGTGGAAAAATGGCCAAAAATTCGGCACCAGAATGACTCGACCCTCTCTTGAGGCCAGATTTCATCAAATCTGATCTAGAGCTAAAGTCGCATTGGCTTGAGTCTGCATAAGGGTTCTCGATGTAGAGCCCAAGACAGAGACTTCCTGGGTAGTGTAATTTGACAAATTTTCGAATTTTCTAAAGTCTCAAGCAACTCAAGCTTAGGTTCGCATTTTCGAAAATTTCTACGCAATGTGTTTTCCGAGATTGGTTCTATTTTTTTGTTAGTAATTAGAAAATATAGTGAAATTTGAAATAACATAAAAAATTTAGTTAAAACGGTTAAAAATTCTTGATTTTGAGACTAAAATCCCGTGTTCTTCCAAAAGTGTCTTGATATTTTGCGAAAATCATCTGGTCACCCTATGAATAACCCCAAAAATGATAGAAACATTTATAAAATCTGAGTAAAAAAATTAAATTTAATACCTTTGATTTAATTCAATTTTAAATAAATCTGAAATACATTTCAATCATCACAAAAAACAAACATGCATCCTCAAATGAATAAAAATTCCCAGAAAATTTACAACAATTTCATTCCATTCAGCATAACTCAATAAAATCACAAAAAATCTAATTTTCCTTAACATGACCTCGACTAAAAAAAAGTATCACATTACAAAAAATTACTTAACTTAATACACAAGGCATTTAATGATGACAGAAAAGCTCCTTAGGGCCACAATAAGCTTCTTTTCGTAAGAAAAAGTATCAATTACAAAAGTCAAAAATTCAATTGATTTGAAAATTTTTCAGAAGCTTTAAAAAATTAATAAAGATGGAATTTTGAAGCTATAGAAATTTTGCAATATGTGAATTTTTGATTGAATTCCAATTCTGTAGAGCAATTTAAATTGGATTCTATACTTTGAATGACTGAAAATTATTAATCGCTTGAGGAAATTTTAATGTATGGAAAAATGAAATTTTTGAAATTTTGTAAAAAGGAAAAATTCAGAATAATTTTTGAAATAGTTGATTGAAATTTCAATTTGATAAATTTTGTAATAAGCCACAGTTTTATGCTTAGTTGATAGTTTACTGAGTGAAGTAAGCCTGAAATGCATAAATCGTTTAATCTATTGAAATTTCAGGCTCAGGAGTTGGGATGCTGGCATACACATCCTCCTCCAGCCATCATACACATCCATATACCTCCTAAAGAGCAATGCATACATCTGCTCATGCTTTATATCTACCTTTCCCCATAAAAGTACCCTAAAGTATACCCTAGGATGTGCATTTAAATTTGTAAATTCAGGGATATATTGAGTAGCCGGCCTAGTCCAACTTAATTCTGACTTGAAGCTGGATTCGATCTAATCCCGGAGACACGCCGGTCTGTTGACAGACATTGGATCAATTAACATACCTGTGTTACTAGGAGAGAATCGTTTGTTTAGTGCTAGCTAAGGTTTCTCAAGTTCGAGACCGAGACTTAGACTTTTCGGACAGTCTCGTGAATTTGCCGAGATCGAGACTTCGGGAAACCTTAGTGTCACCTTATTGTTAGCCTCAATTAATTAGAAATTCCTAAAAAATCAAGTCATTCAATTACAAATCAACAATCCTAACCTGCAATAGCTCCACAATATTAAACAACTAGGTCATAGCTACACACCTCAACCCCTCAAACATTCCCATCCTTATGTATGAACCCAAAACATTCTCCCATGACGCAATCATACAAAATCCTTCATTACTTCAAAAAAGCATTCATTATTTCACATCCAAATGCATCATGCAATCAATTTCTCTCTTTACTCTGTAAACCCAATCATTCCACATCTAATGAATTCATTAGTAGTAAAGTACACACAACAAAAAAAAGTTTTGAGGCAACATTAAAAATTTAAACATAAAAACCAGAATGAAGCACAAAACATTTGCCAATACCCCCCAAAAAAGAGCTCTCGTTCATAAAATAGCATTATTATGAGGCTTGAATCTATCTGGGAAAATATTCAAAAAATAAAATTTACATCTACAAGAAATTTGATATTATCAAGAGAATTTTTACATCCTGCATGTGGATAGCATGGAAAGTATCTGAAATATTTTTCATTATAAGAATGAATAAATTCAATGAGAATTTTTAAAAAAATATTTTGATGATTTGTTCTAGATGTGAACATAGGCCACGATATTGAATGTTAGTGACTGTGACATACTTTACTGATCTATATTTAAATTACAAGATTAAGGATGTGATTGGTTTTTTTTGGGAGGAATTTTTATCTTGAAAGGTGATTTTGTGATGAAATTTAGTGTAAATTGCATTTGAGTGTTGGAATTAGAGTCCGGAAAAATTAAATATTCCTAATATGCAATGAGACTACTTTAAGGTACCGTAGTGGTTTTTCTGTTTCCTGAAAGCCTTGCTTAATGCCAGTTAGGGTATAAGCTGTGATGTGACATAAAAAATCCCGAAAAATCGCTAAATCATTCTAAAATCTGATATCATGCTGATGTGACTCTGACACCAGGTCAGTGAAGCTCTAGCACGCCCGATCGGCACATATTGAAATATTGCCACCTCAGCGACGTGGTGGTAGTATACTTAAAGCCAAGAGGTTGCCACATGGCGAAAACAACAGGATTTAATATGTGCCGATCGGGACGGTAACGGATTTAAACCGAATTCAGCACAAAATCACAGTCACACTGGCCTGGAATGAATTTCTGATCGATTAGTCGATTTACGATTTTTGGAAATTTGTTGAACATCCAACCTAAGCTCAACTTGACTCTTACCTGAAGTCGGACTCCATAGAATCTGACGAAAAGCAAGAGTAATGCTGTTCTGAGTCGGATTTTTAAGCATTTATACGTCAGGTAAATGACTTTAACTAACACGCAAAGACTATGCTTTTGAAAGCTTACTCACCTTAAATATACTATATTAGCATGTTCGTAAGTGTTGCTTTGCTCTGATGCTCTGATGCTCTCATGTTCTTTGCCTGCAAAAGTTTGCAACTATACCGAACTTAATTAATTGCTTACTACAAGCATGCTTCCATTTGGAGCGTATCCAAGTTGACAAGAGTAAGTTAGAACTATTCATTTGTTAAGGTTACAACAAAATTGACTCAATTGCTGCAATTTCAGTCTTATTCGACAGATTGAAATCTAGGGAACATTTGAAATTACGTAACTGCCGAAAGAATTTATGTTTATTAGCTTCTATAGGTAGTTTTCTCATTTTAAGGCTGACCATTACTAAAATAACTATAAAACTGTTATCTGATCAACAGTGGTGTATTCAGCGTTCATTAAATGATACCATAAGCAAATATGCAGCTATAGAAAATACACTTCAGCCTCTTCAATTTCCCCCAATCCACACAACACATCGCCTTTTCATCACAATCTCTCCCTTCTCATTTTTCCCACCGAGAAAAAATATAATGAAAGCAAATTGAACTTGATAGTAAATTCAATAAAGTCTAGTCTCAGCTATATCTAAAAAATTCAATTTACCCAAAGCACATACGGAATTGAGCCTGGAAGTTTCGCACCGGGAAGTTCGGATTTTTGTTTACAAAAAAAAATAAATTAATTTTACCAGTTTTTATTGTCATTTGGATCTCAATTGCGGTGAATTATTGTTCCCTAAGTAGTTCAGTTACAGAGAAATATCAAGTGCATCAATTATTCCCAAGTAAAAGTGCTGTTCAAACAAAAAATCGATTTCGGAATTTTCTTGAAATTTTTACTTTGATTTATTTGGATTACTAGAAATTGTTATGGCTTCGCGTTCTTGTCCACAATGTAAATTGGATAGTCCCAATGAAGAATTTTTCAAGTGTTATTTGTGCAAACGCCTAGCTCATATTTGTGCCAGTGTATTTACGAAAAATGATGTCGATAGTGATTTTGTGAGACGTGCTGCGCTATCTGGTTTTAAATACATATGCTGTTCTTGCTGTCCTACAATAGAACTCTTTTCTAACAGTAGTGTCAATCTTCAGACTAAACTTGATGGCCTGCAGACAAGTATAGAGAAACTCTCCACCGATGTGAGTACCATTTCTTCGGATATGAATGATATTAAGAATGTGTGTAAACTGTCTGATCATGAAATTAATGTTGGGAGTGAGTCTGTCCCTAATAATCGAATGTCATACGCTAGAGTTGTAAAAGAAACTACCTTAATGTTGTCAGCCAAGGATATTAATGTAGAACCTTCCGAATTGAAAGACAAGATACAAAATTCAATCAATCCTGAAGAGGATCGAATTACTGGTCTGCATGCAACATCAAGTAGTAAATTTATTCTGAAATCTAGAAATGTTGATAGTAATTCGTTCGCAGCTTCAATTACAAGTAAGATTGGTCAAGATTTTGAAGTTTCAATTCATGACAATGACGTTAAGCGTATCAAGGTTGTTCGCGTTAGTAGGGAAAATTTTTCACTCGAGGAAATTCGAGAGGCGATGATTAAACAAAATGAAGTCGAAATTAGGATTCCTGATAAGTTTAAAATCATCAAAGAAGTAACTTCCAAGATTGATAGTCGTTTTTCCACCATTATAATCCAGTTAGATTCATTATCGCATAGGAGTTTAGTTGAAAAAGGGTTTATTAACGCAAAATGGAATAAATATAAAGTATTTGATGCCTTTTCTATCAACCGTTGTTACAAATGCGCGCGCTTTGGTCACAAGATTGCAGCATGTAAGTCCGAGCACTCTGTATGCCCAAAATGTTCAGGTGCGCATAAATCCGATGAATGTACTGTCACGTGTTTTACCTGTGTAAACTGCGTAGAATCGAAAGCTAAATTCAATCTTGACATTGACGTGTCGCATCCTGCTTACAGTCCCAAATGCCCTACGATGCTAACTAAACTTAAGCGTCTTTCACATGTTTAGCAATTAAAGAATGGTCTAATATGGTACACTAATGTACAGAGCCTTTATGCGAATTTAGCCGCTTTAAAAGTATTTTCCATCGAAACAAATCCAAAGTTGATCTTACTCAGTGAAACGCGTACTATAACAAACATGAATGATAATGAGTTAAGTATCCCGAATTATTCCCTATTTCGCGTAGACTCATACTCTCGCCATACGGGAGGTGTTGCTTGTTATGTACATTCATCCATTAGCATAAATACTATTGATTCATACGAAAAGGACGATATTTGGTCGTTGAGTTTCAAAATTACCTCCGGTTACAAAAATGATGCATTTTGTATAATTTATCGTGGCCACAAGTCTTGCCTTAGTGATTTCATTTCTTTTTTGGAACGAACCGTAGATTCACTATCAGTTGACTGCCAGGATTTCCATATCATAGGCGATTTCAATTACAATTACAACGACAAGTCAGTATCCAAATCTCTCAGGAATTTATTGAAGACGCGTTCACTCTGTCAAATAGTAAAGTCTCCAACAAGAGAACATAAATCATCAAGCACGCTTATAGATTGGATTGTAACGAATAGTAATTCCATAACTTGTCAAGTCGTAAACAAAAACAATGTTGCTGATCACAGTTTTATTGTAATTGATCTATTCGATAAACAACATGCGCGCTGTGATAAAGTCACAACAAGAGTTGACTGGTCGAAGTATTCCAAAACAAATTTATCTAAATTTTTGTCATCGATTGATTGGCACTCATTTGATCTGCTGGAAAACCCAAACTGTCAATTTAATTTTATGCACGAGCATTTCCAGAAGTTTTTCAGCCAGACGTTAAGTACTAAAGTAGTTACAACAAAGGCATCGCTAAAATGGTTCACACAGGAGCATAGAGAACTAAAATGGCAAAAAATTGAAGCCAAAAAAGAATGGAGTAGATCTAGGAGTGACATTGATTGGAAGAAGTATGTGAAATTGCGCAATCGTTACAAAACAAGTTTAAAGGTAGCTGAGCGAAATTATTTACAAACACAACTATCTACTTGTTCTGATGACCCTAAGAAACTATGGTCAATCCTGAAAGCTATTTATAGTAATGACAATAAGCCTTTATTAGCCTCTCTTGAATTCGAGGATTCAATCGAACACGACGGCCAGAAATGTGCTGACCGATTGAACAAGTATTTTATAAACAGTATAGTCGACTTATCCACCAATGTTCCCCAAATCACAGAGGACTTGAGATTCTATGTTAGCACTTCCCAAACACGGTTTAGTTTTCAGCAAGTCACAGCAGAACAAGTCAGGTCTTTGCTTAATGAATTACGGCACAAGTATTATAGCGACAATCTCACAGGTAAAGTTATGATTGATGCTGCAAATACAACAGATTTCTTGATTTCTTTTACAGCCTTCATAAACAATTCTCTTGAGCATGGCGCTGTACCTGACTTATTCAAGACAAGTACAGTTACGCCGATTCAAAAAGTTGCAAATTCAACAAGAGTTTCCGACTTGAGGCCCATAAACATGCTGCCGGTCTGTAGCCAGATATTAGAGAGAATTGTAAAAGATCAGCTTCAAGAATATTTTGAGTCCAATAGCTTGTTTTCCACACATCAATCGGCTTTTAGAAAATTCCACAGCTGCGAATCAGCTTTAGCACTTGTAGTCACCGACTGGATTGATTCACTTGATAGAAACAAAATTGTCTTAGCTGTTTTTCTGGACTTCAAGCGTGCTTTTGAGACTGTTGATAGGCAGCTCCTGCTACGGAAGCTCGAGCTATATGGATGTGATCCCATAGTACTTAGTTGGTTCAGTTCTTACTTACATAACCGTTTTCAGCGAACAAAATTTAACGGCTTCATTTCAGCACTGTTGCCCATTCTGTTTGGTATACCGCAGGGTTCGGTATTGAGTTGTTTGCTTTTTATAATCTTTATAAACGACATCGTAAATGTAGTCGAACACTGCAAAATCAATCTGTTTGCAGATGATGCATTGATATATATCGAATGTGATCCCGACAAAGCAAACGAAACGGTATCTCACCTGAATGCTGATCTAAAGAAGATTTTTGAATGGCTTTGTTATGCAAGGCTTTCCATAAATGTCAAAAAAACAAAGGCAATGATCATAAGTAGAAGAAGGTCCGGGACAATGTTGTCTGAGAATATTCTCATAAATGATCAGAAAATTGAAATGGTTGAAAGCATGAAATACCTAGGTATTACTATTGACAGCTGCATGACTTTTCAGGAACATCACGAAACCATTCTTAAAAAGTTGAACAAGAAGTTTTATGTTTTTAAGAGATGTGAGCCAAAGATGAATTATGAGAGTAAGAAAATTTATGTGCAAGCACTCGTCTTTTCCCATTTTAACTACTGTGCATCAATATTATTTCTCCTAAATGACGCACAGATAGACGATTTACAGAAAATTGTTAATCGATATATGCGCGTTATTCTCAGGTGTAACAATCAAACCCATCGACAAGATATGCTCGATGCCTTTGACTGGCTTTCAGTCAAGCAATTGCTTAATCTTAATGTTTTATTATTTCTCCATAGACTCGTAGTATTTGAAGCGCCTGTTTATTTATTCTTTAAGCTTAGAAGGAAAGCAAGCACGCATGGGTACCCGACAAGACGTGGTGATGAGTATGTACTTCCCAACTACACCAAAGCGTATTCGCAGAACAGTCTGTTCTATAAAGGTCTGCAGCTATTCAATGAGTTCATGAATTATCGTAAGGGTGAAATCACGAAGACGTCCGTTAAAATGATGGCCACAAATTTTGTCAAAAACAGATTTAAATTAACTTAACTCTTATAATTAATTGTTACATTGATCCAGGACATCTTGTAGTTAGTCCGTCACTTGTCATTTGTGTCCGGGCAGTGAATTTTCGTGATTTTTGTCGGGAGCTGTCTTAGACATGGTCTAGAGTGGCTTGACATGATAGGAGCGTAATTATGTGAATGATTATTCTCTTTTATCAGCGAGCCTGTCCCCATTCACGGCACTACACTCGCACCAGATCATAAGATGTACTCGTGCAGTTTAGTGTGACAAACAAGTCTATGAATTAAGGGATCATGGTGGCTCTCGGGTACCTGAGAACTGAATAGTAGTAATGACTTGAGTGTGAGAACACCGGTGGATGATACGTGGACGTTTTTGGCTCTACCTAGTTAGAGATGGCTGTGACAGATGGTCGAATTAGTAATATGCTACGGATGCGTTTTGACGAGGGTCACGGATATTACACATTTGTCCTTTTCAGTGCACTTTTTATTTTTTATTTTTATTATTGAATTATTTTGTAAAAATTTATGAATTGACATGTGCAAGAACTCTAATACCATTTTGGTAAAATAAACAAATCATCATCATCATCATCATACCAAGGAATAATAGTAATAATAAAAATGAAAAGAAAATTTTTTTTTGGTGTTCAACAACATAAACATCTCAATTATGAACGATAGATCTATTCACTAAGCTACAACTGCTTTTCGCACCATATTTTCAACATCATATTTTTCTATAAGTTATTCCAATCCTGATTTGAAAAAAGAAAATTGAAGTGAGTGAGATGGATATAAATATGTTTTTTGGGTTCGCAATACGAATATCATGATAATTTTGCTTTCATTTTCAAAGGAAAATCTAGTAAAGTCAATTCCAGATTAACGTTAAGTCCAATAAACAACTAATTTAAGCGTTGAATAAAACACAGCGGTGTAAAAAAGTGGGAGTTGGAGTGAAGGAATTAAGGATTTGGAAAGTTAGTGATAGGGAAAGGTGTTTGTGGTGCATATTTTAGATTTGAGGTAATCAGAGTAGATTTTGCAATAAGTTGAAGTTGACTGAGAGTGGAGTCTGAGCAGGGCAGGGTGGAATCTAGGGGAATCAAGTCATATCAAGGTTGATACGAGTTGTCCAATTCAAGAGTATGGCCTATTTAGCTAAGTGTTTGGACAATAGACCGGAAATCTGTATCACTCTTTTATAAGTACTTGGATCAGTCGTTATCAGACACCTTATCTTACTTATTTACTACGCTAGTAGGACTAATAAATTGTGATCCATGGCCTCCCTCAGATGATAAATGAAACTGACCTTATCGCTGGCTTTGCCAATTCAATACTATAACTGTCATCAGTTCCCTTCCAAGAATTATTTGGATTTCTTCGTGATCTTTTATTGCATACAATGTCAGACACAACCTATCAATCGTTATATATAGTTTTGTCGATGTGACAAGGATTCAAATGCCCTAAAGGACATATGCCCCTTCATTTAGGATGCCATAAAATCGTCAGTGCGCTAATATTTTGAAAGAAGAAGATTACTTAATATGATATATTTAAAATTTGAGTTGATTTTAGGGCTTCATTGCAATTTTCAATCAATTACCAATTAATTTCACAGAAAAAAGAACAAACTTTGTAGTCAGCTGGAAGTTTGACCCTAAAAACTTCCCCCTCAATACCCCCCCTGACATAAAACACTCATGCTCGCTTATAAAATCTCGTGAATTGGTAATTTACACCAATCCTTATACCATTCAGTTTCAATGTAATAATTTTTATGACAAAAGTTTCAAAACCAAAGTAAATGCTCGTAACTGAAATAAGTGGCATAATGGATTCCAATAAATTTCATTTCTTTCTCGTTACATCGTCAAAATTTTTGGATGTTAAGAGAAGGAGTAAGCATTGGGCGGCCAACAGTTGTGTTTTTGTCGTGACGCTGCTGTACTTTTCTCGATTGCTGCTGTGTCTTGATAAAGCTCCAAAATACTTACTTACTTACTGGAACCATGCTCCGAATTGGAGCCTAGGTTGCTACAAAAGGCCTTCCATCTGACTCTGTTGCTGGCTGTATCACAAAGCTTGTACAGATTCAAAAGCTCCAAAACATCTCGATTTTTTTTTAAAAGTTTCTGAAAATCCTCTGGCCACCCTAAGTAAGCAGCACCTTCATCGTATAAATTTCAAGAATAAATGATTATTTTAAAAGTTGAAATAATTTTTTTTTAAAAAGCATGAAGAACGTCAATAAATGTACATTTGAGGACCAAATATCGATCGACTCATCTAACCCTTCATTTTCCATATTATTTCTATCGTTTGTCGAGGTTTTAAACGAATGAGTTCAAAAGACAGCTAACATTTGACCCAAATACATAGTAATCTCATTTATATGCTGACAGAAATGCGATATTTAGATCTTTTTTTGAGCATCCAAAAGCATTTCCGTACTATTATGCGAAATGAATAATACTCAACTCACACTCTTGATGTCGCTGTCTGTGTCCGATGCTATCTTCTCTGCTTATGCTATCCAAAAAAAATATCCACTATGCATGATAGAAAATAATCATATCCAATTTTTACAATGAAGGAGTGGAGATGGAAATGAGTTGGTGTACTTGAATTAATAGATTACATGAGCGCATACTTGAAATTTTAGAGCAAATTTTTTTTTTCATCTCCTCTTCATTTTGAGAAGGGTTGAATATTTTTTCAAGTAAAATGAGCTTTGGATGGGATGAAGCTTATTTTTGGATGGTTCTAGAAATTTTAATCCTGTCCTTCTTGGAATTATTTTCAATTCTAAAAAGTTGATAATTATCTTAATTAATGAATTTTATGGGGATAATGTTACGGAATGGAATATTAAATTTTTATTTCAATTAACATACCTAAATACTAGCTTTGATATGTCTTGAAGTAATTTTGTATGGAAATTAACTTCAAATGAAATAACTTCAACTCCTGTTTCTTCAATTTTGGCTATTCATCAGACGCCATATCCCTGGAATTGAGGTTCAAATAACTTCAATCCACGTCAGCTTTTGAATGAAGTAACTTCTAAGAAGAAGGATCATTTTCAAAAAGGGGATGATGCATTTATTTATTAAAAATGAGATTCAAATTATATAAGTAGCGGATTTGGCATTTTGATGAGTTTTTTTTATAAATAATAAGCATTTTTTTAACCCACACAAGTTGGTCAGAAAATCAAAAAATTTGATATAAAGCTTAGCACAAGCAACTGATCTCTATCGAGCAACCTGAACAGACAAAGAGAATGTTTCATGAATAAACTCCCAAAATTAAGCATGCTCTTTGGTTTTGTAAGAAAAATTTTACAAATTACCGAGAATTTGTACGGTTTTTGCCTCTCACAGGTGGCTGTTTTGCAACTCTGATTGTAATATTTATTCAGTTATTGAAAATTTTGGGGTTCTTAATATAAAACAATTATAAAACTAGAACATTGCTTTTCCATGTACCGCCCGAGTCGAACGGTTGTGATTAGTCTACTGTATGTCTAGTTGTAAACTTGACATTTCATGGGAAGTTTCATAAATGCCAAATTTATAACTTGCCCTAGTACAACAGATCAGTCACTTGGATATTACTTCGCCTATGTGTTGAAAGCAAGGCATGAGAGTTGCTTCACGACAACATGACGGCAGTTATTGCTCCATTTTTACTCCAAAAAATGGAGTTCACCAAGCAGCACAATTCAGAAATCTGCATTTTCACCAGTAAAATGGATCGAAATCAGACAACACATTGTGCTGTTTGGGTTCTTTGCACCATACTGTTTGGGTCAATATAAGACCGATCGATCAATTGCAGCCTGTTCATAATTGAGTCAGTGAACCTTATTCTATTACAATACATTACTTATATGCTAAAATTTCCTTGTGAAATAAAATATATTCACCAAAATTAAAAATTTGGTGTGAATATGATTAGTAAAATAAAAAGAATGAAAATTAGACAATAGCAGCTTTGTGGCATTGAGCTCAAATCAATCCTTTCTTTATGCAACTCAATTTGCAGAGATTTAAGCCCCTAAATCTCTTAAATATTCAAGAATAACTCCAAAATAATCATAAATTTTTATTCAAACTAAAAAACTTAAAAGCCAATTCTCATTGTGCTTAATATTTATCTACCACTAAATATAAATCCACTAAGATAAGGACTTAAAATTATGCAGTTTCAAAAAATTTTACTTAACTGGCTACCACCACCCGTCAGACAATCCAACAATATTTATGACTTTTCAACAGGAAATAGCTGTAAATGAGAAAATGGAAACTCTTATAAGCTCCACTAAGCAATACAAAAAAAAAAGAGAGGGAATCATGTGAAGGATAGACAGAATTGTTACATCGAGCAGTGTGTATATGTGGATAGCATAGAAAGAGGATGAATAATAAAACAAGTAGATTTGTTCCAAAAAAAAAAAATCTTTTGAAATCTCGAAGCTCCACAGAGTCGAGACTGCTTGTAAAATGTATAAAAGATAGAGAAAAAATTGAATGAGGAACAAAAAGGGGGGAGAAGCAATGTACTTAATTGAAATATGCTTTAGCATAAAATTTTTATCTTATAATATGCATAAAAAGTTACACAGACGTAAAAAACAGGAAGCAAGTTTAGATGTGGTCATTTGTTACTCATAGACAAGCATTTCCTGTGGACAAATTTGAATCAGAGATAGGGGTTAAAAAAAATTCAAAAAATAACGGTCAGAAAAAATTTGAAAAATAACGGTCAAATTTTTTTTGAAAATTATCTTTGCGTCTTCAATCGTTCGAGCCCACCTGACCCATTCTTCAGTTTCTAGCTCTTCATTCTCATTGAGTCCGATAGACAGTCAGACATTCCGTCCTTAAAATCCCATTTTTCATCTAAAAACTGCTCTAAAAAGTAAGTCAATGGCTGGAATATAAAGAATCATTATGCTTGATACTCGAGAAGTAGAGCAAAGATGAAGCAAAGTAAAACAAAATGAAAAGACCTTCACAGGAAAGAGAGAAAAAAAGTGTCGTTAAAGGGTTAAAGTCATGAGGCTGCTTGCCATCCACCTTCTGTTACACGCTCTGATCTCTCAATGGATACTTGAGAGGATTTCTTTCGGCATTTTACATGATAAATTAAATAATATAGTATTAAACTTTATTCTTCTTTAATACTAACAAACTGCTGTTATGATAGTGAGAATAACAAGTTGTAGCAACAGAATGGAAATTTATCTTATGGTTTTATCCTCAATTTCTTTACATAAATCATGATTTCAAGTAGTTTTTGGAAAATATTCTTCTTAGATTGAAGGGTTATTGTGTTTACAGTTTGGGTTTGATTTGTATAATCAGTTTGGTTGTGGTTTTGTATTGTATGTATAATGAGGATTAAGGCGTTTAAATTGAGATGACAGAATTTTGGCTCGATCCGAGATGATCTAACTTAGCTCGACCCAAGATGATCTAACTTAGATCGACCCTAGATTATCTAACTTAGCTCGACCCAAGATGATCTAACTTAGCTCGACCCTAGATTATCTAACTTAGCTCGACCCTAGATGATCTAACTTGGCTCGACAAAAGATGATCTAACTTGGCTCGACCTAAGATGATCTAACTTGGCTCGACAAAAGATGATCTAACTTGGCTCGACCTAAGATGATCTAACTTGGCTCGACAAAAGATGATCTAACTTGGCTCGACCTAAGATGATCTAACTTGGCTCGACCTAAGATGATCTAACTTGGCTTGACCCAAGATTATTTAACTTGGCTCGACTCAAGATGTTCTAACTCGGCTCAACCTGAGATGATGTAAATTTGCTCGACCGGAGAGAATATAGTTTTGTTCGGTTGAATTGATCTAATTTAGCTCGACCCAAGAAGATATAATTCTGTTCGAACCGAGATTTTCTAAACATGATTAACTTAGATGATCTAACTTGGCTCGACTCAAGATGATCAAACTTGGCTCGACCTAAAAGGATATAATTTTGTTCAACCAATATGATCTTACTTGACATGACCCGAGATAATCTATCTTGGCTAAACCCGAGATGATCGAACTTAGCTCGACCCGAGAGAATCCAACTTTAATTGACCAAATGAAAACAATTCTCTCAATTCCTCATTCCAATGTTAAAGTTGTGCCAATGTAAATTAAACAAATATAAAATATATTTTCAATCCTACTCGGCTTTTGAAAACAACAAACTTTAATAAACCCAACCCGAAGCTATGTCCAGAAATTATTTCTTTTATGAGACATTATTTGAATCTCGGAAAAGAATACATTGCCAAAAACACAAAGAAATGCGCCTATAGCAAAATTTGGGTTATCAAATAATTCAAAAAGAAGTTCTCCCCTCAAAAATCTCTATCTCGTCTTTCATGCTAATTTAAGCACACAACCAAAACTTTTGTGGTATTTAGACGGGAATGGATAATAATAATAGCAATAATCATGCTTAACCGCAACATTTTAGACAAACAATCTTGAAAATTACTTTTTTTTTTATTCTTAACAAATTTATCAGCATCAAGTAACACACAATATTGTGCATTTGATGATTAACTTGCGGAATATTGGTTAATGTTTTATTCATTTGCTTATATGCTTCATATAGTATAGGAGGAAAAGGAGCCACAAAACTCGACAAACGACTTAATTGCTCATTAAATATTAAATCTCCATAACTTGTACGTTGTTTCCTCTCAACAATCAATTGCTTCAAGCAAACTCCAAGATAAATGTAAAGGATGTGGATGTGGATGTGTGTATATATATAGTATTAAAGTAAATAAAATTTATGTGAAGTCAATCATCTTTAACATGAAAATTCAAGATTTTACTTGGATGTGAAAAACTTTTTCTTATGAATGGATGTTTGAGGGTTTTTTAAGATGTGACGTCAAATGTTTGGGAGGTTACTGGTTTGTAGCAATTCTCAACCCACGTAGCAATTCGGAAGCACCGGATTTGGTCCTTAAATGGCCGAAATTGGCAGAAATTTAGACTTTTCAGCCAAAAACTGTCGTTTCTCCGTCAAAAAAGAAAGACCTTAGATGAAAATTTGACAAAATTTCGAGCTCGAAGTAGAGTTGACCAGAAAAAACCGAATCGACTTCGAGTAGACTTGAAGTCGAGTACATTTGAGTGGGGTCGACTTCGAGCTCTGGTAAATAGTTAGGGCGGCCAACTGCTGTATTTTTGCCGGGACGCTGCTGTACTTTTCACCATTGCTGCTGTGTCCTGACAAAGCCTCAAAATGGTCACTCTATAAATAGTTCAATAATTTAGAAATTCAAGTGTCGAACTGGTATAAAGCATTGGGTATCGGGCAATATACAGATAAATCTATCATTCCGAATGAAGGGTCTCTGTGCCCGAGTTGTTAGACAACAAACCATAAACCTGAATACATTCTCTGATTCTGAGGAGAGTTCTTAGAAGAGTTCGATTCCCATCAGAAGTCACTTTCTCAATCATTACAAAGAATGTATCTGAACATCATATAACGCGTACTATGCCAAGAAACCAAGGTTAGCTTCAATTACCTCAAATGATGAGTTTTCTAGATTTCTGATGATCTTTAGCTAGTCTTATGGGATTTCGTTAACTGAGAGCGATGAAACCCTGGAGAGGATATGAAATGATTTTTAGTCATTGTGTATGAATGCTTTGTACCCTAAAACTAGATGAAAGTGGATTGTCGAATCTTAGTTTCTGGTGGATCAACCAGACCTTACCCGATCTATGATTCCCAATCCTAATTTCACATCATTTATGCACAAATAATAATTAAAATTGTATCAGTTAACTTTGTTCAACTATCACCGATTAAAATATTACAGTCAAAAAGTTTTATTGACTTTGTTGTGAGTTCATGGATCCCCAAAAAATTTTTCATCAAAAAAAGATAGAATTAACAAGTTTCCATTGATATAAGGGATGAAATATTTTCTAGATTGATTATTTTGTTTTGTAAACATCAAAAATAATTTTGAAACTTGTAACTTTATCTTTTCATTTTTTGATGAGAAAAGTAAGAAGATTAAACTTTAATATTTTATGTGATGTTAAGAGCTTTAAAACTGTTTTTAATTGAGTTTGTGGTTATGCATCTCAAAATATGCAATTAATTTTTATTTAATGGAATAATAATATTAGTTTATATTTAATTGGTGAATATGGTAAAATAATACTAGAATTAGAATGTTGGAAACATGGAAGGATTTTGGGATGAATTAGAAGGATTCTTGAATTTTTAAAGATTTATCTCAATTTTGTATTCGGAAGACACATAGTGTAGGAATTGCTACAAATTCATCTTCAGGACAGCGCACCCAAACAGACAATGAGCATACTCACCATAATGAGCGTGCTTCTGAGTATACTCAATCAGAATAATTGAACAGGCTTAATACTAGAAGCATACATACGAACATGATACTTGTCTGTTCGAACTGACTCTGTTCCTGGCCAGAATCGATGGAATCCTACCAGAGTTGCGAAGGCCGATGTCGGCGGCCGAGAGAATCGGCCAGTCGTTCGCCGTTTTTATCGGCCATCGTTTTTTATCGGCCGCCGTTTTTTATCGGCCGCCGTTTTGAAAAAATAAACGGCCCGCCGTTTTTATCGCTCGCCGTTTTTATCGGCCGCCGTTTTTTACCGGTCGCCATTTTGAAAAAATAAACGACTCGCCGTTTTTTATCGGCCGCCGTTTTAAAAAAACAATCGACCCGCCGTTTTTATCGCTCGCCGTTTTTGGCTGACCGATAAAATCAGGCCGTTTCACAACTCTGAATCCTACTTCAGATCAGTGTCAAATCACTCTAGTGTTGATTTTTGGCCATTACTACGCCATATGCTTTCCGATATAGCTATTGATATTGAGGAAAGCGTTTCTGTTATGTGACGTAAATTTGGTAAAACAAAATTGTAAACTCTTCCTAACCCTTCGTCTCTCAAAATCCCTCTAAGTATAGGGTATCACTTATTACTTAAGCTGTTACAAAATCGTAGACCTCCTTCTGCCTAAAAAGCGAACGTATTAAGTGAATGGCCCCAAAGCGTAATTTCAGAACCTTCCATAACTGAAAATAGTAATTTCCAACTCCCCCAAGGCTCCATCATCCATTCAATCCTTCAAAAAATTTTGAAATCATAAAAACAATTAAAATCTCATCTCATAATCAATAAATGATGTTCATCGCATCGTCTTAATTGATATTGCCAATAGCCAAAATACGATAGAAACAAAATTAAAATTGTTTGTGGTTTTGTTGTTTTTCAACCTCATTTCTTTTGCGAATCTGGAGTTCTTCCAATTTCAACCACAAAGCAAATTATTTGTTTCAATTAATGAGATGTATTGGAAGACCTTTTGGCTATTAAATTTATTTGAAATTTAAATGATTTGACATTATGATTGTGGACGTCAAAATTAAGACTATAATAAGAATTGTAAACTAGACTGTAGTGTTATTAAAGGGGAAATATCAATAAAGATGATTATTTATTTGACTAAAGATGTGGTGGGCCACCTGTATCCTAATATCACAATCCGAGATTGCGTCAGTATTGAAGCGATCACAACTCTTGCACGGACCATTCGGTGCCGGCTACAATTTTTCACCCAGCCGACTGATCACCTGGTCGGATATATGTTACTGTAAATTAGAGCCCTTTTAAATGATAGTAAATGTCATTAGCCGTATGTTGTGTGCAGTTTCGGTTGATAATAGATTGGGGGTACCACCACTGGGATCGATTTCTCAAGTACTGGTACGTTATGATTATGTTGCATAGGCCGGACCATTAATTCTCCAGAATTCTGGAGAATTCTGGTAAAAAATTCTGATTAGTTATTTTTCAGAATTTTAAATCAGAATTCTCCAGAATTCTGACAGAATTATTCAGAATTCTGGAGAATTATTTTACTTACAAATTTTTGCGATTCGCAAAAAAAATTCTGAGTTATTCTGGAGAATTCTGATACATACAGATTTTTTTCAGAACGGTGTTAAGAGTCAAAAGATGAAAACTAATAACAGAACTCTGGAGAATTCTGTAAGCTTGTCGCCAGAACCCTGGGGAATTCTGCGATAATAGTAATTGAAAGTAAGAAATATATTGAAATGAAATCATTCGAAAATAAAAGATAAAATTTTGGTTGAACTTTTCATAATGTTATAAAATTTCAAAAAAACAAAATCCTAAAAATTTTAGTCATTTTTAACAGTATGGAAAGTACTGATTGTAACTTTTTGGATCTAAACTTGCTAAAAATATAGTTCTGGAATAACTTCTGCCGATCCTTTGAGTCATCTGCACATATTTAACTGCATGCACATACTTCTATCATAATTAAAATTTATAATTATATGCCAAGCCAAACTTGTACGATACAAATATAACTACTTGGATTTCTACCCAATATACTAGTTACTCTAGCCTTTTGCAGAATTCTCCAGAATTCTGATTGATTTCGGAATTCTGGTGACAGCCTTACAGAATTCTCCAGAATTCTGATGGCATCCTAGCAGAATTCTCCAGAATTCTGATGGCATCCTAGCAGAATTCTCCAGAATTCTGATGGCATCCTAGCAGAATTCTCCAGAATTCTGATGGCATCCTAGCAGAATTCTCCAGAATTCTGATGACAACCTATCAGAATTCTCCAGAATTCTGCCACCACGACGACGAAGCGGCAATATACTCAAATGGCAGCCACTTGACGAAAACATCGCAAGTTTCTCAGGAAGCAAATAGTTTCTGGAATTCTCCAGAATTCTGATCTTTGGTTTCATATTCTGACTCTTAACAGCGTTCTGAAAAAAATCTGTATGTATCAGAATTCTCCAGAATAACTCAGAATTTTTTTTTGCGAATCGCAAAAATTTGTAAGTAAAATAATTCTCCAGAATAGTTTCTGGAGAATTCTGATTTAAAATTCTGAAAAATAACTGATCAGAATTTTTTACCAGAATTCTCCAGAATTCTGGAGAATTAATGGTCCGGCCTATGCAACACACCCGTACGTTATGATACGACATGGTGCTGTACGTAATAGGTACACTATTGGTATGGTAGAATGGTCTGGTATGGCAAAGTAGTTTGCCTGTATAGTACATATGGTACTTCGGTGGTGCATCATTGGTGGGACGTACAGTGCCGTCCCGTACCATAGAAGAACCGGAGAAAACTGCCCTTGACCTAAAGGCTAAAAGCAAGCTAAAAGTCAACAAATCTCCAAAAAATACTTTATGAACCAATCCAAAGAATATTTCATATTTAATGGAAGAAAAACTTCAAGTCAAGCATCAATAAAATCTTCAAGAGACTACTACAGAATCACTGTACAGCCTTTCCATACAAAAAGTCTTAAAGGAAACTTTTTACATGCTTTCAAAACTAAAACCATCGATGCTTTAATGCCATACTTAAGGAAATATTTTCTTACAATATCAATAAATTATTTCAACAAAAATAGTCGTTCTTAATAATTTTGTCAATTTTTGCCTACCCTCCCTCAACCCCACCCTTAGATAAATAAATATTCCATATAGACTATAAAGTCAACTTCTAATCCTTTTCTATGTTTAGGCAAGCACAGCAACAACAAAAAAATGGGAAAATTTTTATCTTTTCTTTTTCTTTCGTTATTGATTTTTCTTCCCATCTTCAATCTCTCTCGAGACCAAGCTTATAATTATGTTTGTTAAGGATGCTGATAATATTTGCTTTTACAGAGAAAATTCTTATATATAAATATAACTGAGATAATGATACTTTGAAGCATTTGATAGAAATTGCATTGCTTGTGGTTAACTTGTGGTTGAATAAAGCGCAATTTTTAAGGGTTAGAAAAGGAAAATACTTACATACTTGCTGGCAGTACAGTTAAATTGGGATCCTTGACCTTCCTTAGATGGCGTCTAAATCTGGCTCTATTGCTGGCTTCCGTTTGCCAATTTTAAATACGAAGTGCAATATTTTCTCCATCGACAGCTTCCCTCCAAGAGTTCTTTGGTCGTCCATGAGCTCATTTACCGTCTACAACGACGAATTTGATGACCAAATTTAATGAAGATTTCAGAGGTTTCAAGCAATACAGTTCTACGCCATGTTGCTTTTGGAACACCAGGGCACCTTTTTTCTTGTGGATTCCAACCAAGACCGGTGAAACTTTGTGCTTCAATCTCACTTATGATACTTTCTAAGAAATAACAAATGGAAATGTTTAAAGACAGCAATTTAAGTACCTTGACTATAACCGTCAACAAATATTTAAATTATTACTTGTAAGCCGAACTTACTGATTCAGTCGCAGAGTTGGCAAAAAACGGGTTTTGTCGTTCACCAGTCCATCTTCCGCCGATTGCCAATTCCGCAGGTTATCACTTTCCATCGATGGTACCTTTCGTAAGTTGCCATCATTGTCAATGGTCTCAATCGTAGATTGAAACCTTCTGACGATGGCCCCTTCCCCAGGCTGACCCATTTTGCAGATGACCCATTCTGCAAGTGGTCGTCTTCAGTTTTCACTGATATCTGCAAGATATCTGCAAGCTTTTAAAAGCGACACTGTGGAAAGGACCATATATCGGAAGGTGGCATCCTGTAGATAAAGCCATCTACAAAAGCCGTGACTCGGAGGGCTAGTCGATTATGTCTATCTACATATGACTACTCTGAACATATGAACAGCAAAACCAGCAGACGAACAGCCAAATAACTAACAATAGCTCCCATTCCATCAAAAAATTCTGCTTTTTAAATATGATACAACTCAATTGAATGAGTAAGATTCTATGAAGGACGAATTGAATAAGTAATTGATTATAAAATAATGATGAGAGATATGAGAACAAAAAAAAAGGAGAAATATTTTATCCAATTATCATCCATACCAAAAAATAAAAAAGAAGCACTCAATTTTTCGTCCCAATTGCTGTGCTTGAAGATTTTATTTCTAGAAATATAAATTTTGTGTGATGGCAACTTTTTTTATGGAAAACAATTAAGACAAAACCGCAAAAAAATTCATCTTGAATACATAGACAAAAATTATTTAATTGGTAAATAGTCGCTCGCAGATGTTTTGCCAATTTAAGACTTTTTTTATTGGAGCAGTAAAGTTTGGAGGACTTGCTTGATGTTTGAGGATGTATTAAAGCGAATAAATTCAGTTGGTTGTTGATTTGTCTTAAGATGAGTAGCACATGACGTCTAAGAGCCTCAAAAATTTGTGTATAACTTAGGAACAGTATCATTCTTAATCTAGCTTGACATTAGATCTGTTTTGGTCTCATGTTGTCATTCTTTAGTTGATAGGCATTGAATTTATCATTTTTCTTACGTACCTTGGGACAAAGCTTGGTCATCTACTTGGTCGTCAGTGTTGTCAAGGGATATACTTGACCGTTGGTTGATCAGTTTTGGAGCCAGGCGCAGATTTTGAATTTTCTATTCCATTAAGTTATTTTGAGACATTTTACAACCTTAAATAGCATAAGCTAGTTAATCGATAAAAACCGGGCATAATACCAACGTAACTCTTGCTTGGTGTCAAATTCGGTTTTAATACGGCATCAGCTGGTCTAGAATCTATCGTCAAGCCGGCATGAATCGAGTACAGTGTCGGATTCAAACAGATTTAAATCGAATTCAGCACCAAATTCAAGCCACACAGGACTGATGCTCGATTTTGCATCGACTAATCGACTTGTGCTACTTGAAAACTGTTTATTGATTCAGTTGTTGCTATTTAGTCGTTTTATGTCTATAACTTGCTGAATTTTGCTCCCGAAAAATTCAACGAAATATTTTTTTTTCACAAAAACTCAAAGTTTGCTTACACAAAACATTTAACAATAGCATCAGTTAAATATTCACAAATATTGTCATAGTAATCTTTGAAAAAATATTGAACGAAGTACAATACATTAAACAACTAGGTAAATGGAAAAAAATAAATTACTGGTGAAAATTCAACAGAAAAGAAAATAAGCAGTTTATTTGGCATATCAACAATTCCTGTTTATTAAGTACTTTTTGGTATGTAATGAGAAAAAAGGAAATTCATCATATTTACATTTCTAGTATGTAAATAATGATGTTTTATAAAATTATGGAATCTGGGTTGTTGCTGGGGATTCAGTTGAATTTGATGAATTTTAAGAACTACTTTTTACCATAAAGAGCCGAAAAATGGGTTTTCAGTAGGGTTCGGAAAAATGTTATGCGACTAATATGCGCCGAAAAAATAAGCGCTTATTTGTGCATAATTATGCGACTAATATTTTTTCATAAGCGCTTATTATGCGACGATAAGCGCTTTACGTCCGAACCCTAGTTTTCAGGTATTTAGCTAGTATTTAACTCATAATATAGCTGACGTGAGAGTGCCTTAAGGGATATAAATTATAGTGATCTTATGAAGCATTTGGTTTCTCTAAGTGGTTTGGTAGCGGAATGGTTTAATACTTCGGTATCTAACACTGACCCGTCTATCTTGGATTCAAAAATAGGTTAAAAATTCTAATCATTTTCCCGAAAGGCACACAGCATGGAAAAGTCATTTAAATAGTGATGTCAGGCTAGCGTGACTATCGTGTGGACAGATTTTGCCGAATCCAACACGAACCCAGAGCAGAGCTTGAAGTTGAATCTGATTTTGTATTGAAAAATTGAGTTAACTCGATTTGAAAAAAAAACTTATAGCTATTCAGGTCATTAAGATCTAGAGCTGCGCTAAGGCGATTCGCGGTTAATGATTGTTTAACAAGTGAGGGTGCGCCAGACCACTGCACTCAATAGACCTACAGTTTATAGTAGGATCAGAACCACTCCTTAGATGACTTAGATGATTTGAGTCACTTTAGCGTGGGAACACAACTTTCCAACTTCTTCACACCATCTGCCTATTCAGATCTACTCATTGCTTTACATAAACATTCAACGACCCCTTACTAAGCTATCAAAATAAATCTTAGACAAAATGACCATTATCTTAGTTCTCTTATCTCCCTTCCAAAAAAAGTAATAAACCAAGAGTAAAAGCGTAAATGGAACTCAAGAACAAAATAAGGAAGGGAAGAAAATATTTTGTGATGCAAAAATTAGAAATGATAGTAAAAATTTATGGAGTGATTATTTTATTATGCTTAAGGATATTCTATCACAAGAAGGATTAAAATTAAATTCACTTCGTTCTCATTCCTTCATTTTTCGCTCGTAATTTTCGCCCTATTAAATTTTATGCTGTAAATCATGTAACTAAATTTTATTTTATTCTGTCTGTTTCTTTACAGGACTTTATCCGGACACACCATTAAATTGCTAAGTTTACATTCATCCAAAGGATATAAATGCAAATTAAAATACAATTAAATAGCGACTGTACCAGTAAAATTAGTGAAAATGTGGTGCAAAAAATACTTGCGGCATCTAACACTCGTCAAAATGAAATTCATCATGACTGGATGTACATTCAAGTGTCCTCAATATCATATTGTAATATAGTAAATAATCATTATCGTCATCAATGGTCGTTGTGTTCAGTAGATAAATTAAAATTAAATTTCATCTATTTATTTGTGAGAATATTTTTACAAAACAATGACTGGTGGCCATTTTACAGTCGATTATTGCAGCTTATTCACATGTCCAATAATCGACAATATCATCATCAACAATGTGAAAGATTTAAATCACCTGCATCAACAGATATTGTTACAATCTACTATAAATATCATCATCATCAGCCATCGTCGTCGACAATGTATGAAGCAGCATCGAATAAAAATTTAATGATCAATAAAAATTTCATTACATTTTTTCATCTCAAGACAACGTCAAAATTTTATATGAAATTCTATAAAATTTTATTGAATTTATTTTATGGACATTTTAACATTCAAATGTTATTTCATTATTTATGGTATCAGCCGTTGCATCCAACAGCATTTAATAGTGTTAATGAATTTTGTGATTTGAGTACAAATAGTGAAAATCTTTTATTTATAATAAATGAAAATGATAATAATAATGTTAAATGTATAAATAATAATAATAATAATAACAACAAGTACATAATATATGTCAAATATGGAATTGAGTATCATCGTTACGTATTCAAATCAACAACATCATCGTTAACGACTGAAAAGCTACGAAATGGCTTATGGACATTAAATTTTTTCTATGAAATTTTATTGATACAATGTCATGTAATATTATGCAACAATTACGAATTTAGTAATAATCAATGTGAAAGAATCAACAATTTAATAATGAGACATCAGATTTTAAGACATTTGCTTGAACATAATCAAATTATGTTGTATATAACATCGATATGCCATTATTATATTATATTTAAATTTTATACAACAGACAGATCAACACTTTCAATTGATAATGGTATTGCGGCTATTAAAACGACAAGTAATCATAAACTTAAAATGTCACATGATGATAATGACAATTGCTATCATCAGCAGCATCGTAATACTCACCATAACGTGAATATGAATGAAAAATTTTCAAATTGCTTTCAGCATTTTTCACATCGTCCACTATTTCGTTCAAATGATAGCGTTAAAAGCCATTTGAATGCAATTCTATTTCTCATCATTTTATGTATACCACTGCTAACAACAGCGGCAGCATCAAGTGTTCATAATTTAAAATATAGTACGAATGTAGTCAAAACCAAGTATGGTCCGATACGTGGCATTGTGATGAGACAGAATCCAACAGTAGAAGGATATTTGGGAGTGCCCTATGGTAAGGCAATCAACAAAAAATTTTTGACCTTTTTTTCCATTCATTTATACAATGACTATATACATCCATTCATTCACTCGTGTGTGTGTATACTCATGCTGCACGTTAACTATATCATCTCTCTTTCCCTCCATTTCATCATCATGCCGCACGCAACGAGACGTTGACATTGTCAGAAAATAAATTTTTTACACTCGATCATTTTACAAAATTCACACCGTAATCTGCTTAGTTTGGATTTTTGTAATCTGATTCTAGTTTTGTTTCGGAATTTTAGTCTGACTCAGGTGGATTTTTATTGCTATTGTTTACTAGAATGGATTGGCTGGAAGTAATTTATGCAAGATTGAACTGTATTGATTTAACATTGACTAGATTTTACTAGCTTTTGGAAGATTCTTAATGGTTTCGATTATTTAAAGATGATTTCGGTTAGTATTCTAGCAGACAATGAGCATACTCACCTAAATGACTAAGTCCTAAAGAATACTCAATCAAAACAATTAAGCATACTCAATTTCGTGAGCATAGTCATGAGTATGCCCCTTGAAATTGGAATATGGACTATATAGAGCTGATTTAGACTAGTATAGGCTTTCTACAGATGATTTTGACTAGTATTGACTGACTTGAATGAGTTTAGAATAGAATATAATTTTAGGTTCGCTTATAAAAACGGCACTGCGATCGATGATCTGTAGTACTATCTCGAATTCTCTACAAAATGCCTATGTCCTTAATGAAAGTCAGTGTAAATAATCACGAACCCAAGTGGACATCTGGATACAGCTTACTTACTTACTTACTTACTTACTTACTTACTTACTTATTTACTTACTGGAACCATGCTCCGACTTGAAGCCTAAGTTGCTACAAAATGCTTTCCATCTGACTCTGTTGCTAGCTGTATCACAAAGCTTGTAAAAATACATAGCTTGAACTAGATATTATGTCAAGTTGTCCACTCGGGGAACTGTTTAAAGTCGATTTTGACTAGTATTGACATTATGGAGCTTGTTTTGAGTAGTTTAGATATATAATTGACTAGTATGGATTGAATTGAATCTGTTGTATCTAATATGAACAGTTTAAAGGTGAATACGACTAGCATTGACTGTTTTAAGTCCAATAAGACTCTTGCATATTGTCTAGAGTTGATTTTGACTAGCATGGAATAACTTGAGTTAGTTTAAAATAGCACAGACTGTTAAAAGTCGATTCTGACAAGTGTGAACTGACTTGAGTTGAGTTTGACTAGTCTGAAGTCAATTACGTTATGTTCAGATTTTTTTGAAGGCAACTTCAACCAGGATGGACTATATCGGATTGATTTTGACTACAATGGACTAGCTTGAGTAGACTTCAACTAGTTTAGATTAACTAGAGTCGATTTAGACCAGTATAACTTATAAAGCGTCATTTTTTGACCAAATTTCGACTAGTATTTGACCAATCCTAGTTAGTTTCAAATAATTTAAACTTCCTAAGGTACATTCTGACTAGATTAGACCATCTAAAGGTGTGAATATCCCCAAAATCACTGACCAACCTTAATCCCCAATATTTGTTGTATTATTCATTCAAATTTTCTGTACTTCCGAATTATTTTATACACATACAGCAATATTCACATTTTATATACATACCCCAAAAAAGTACGATGACAATGACGACGAAATGATAATAGAGATGGTTGAAAAGTGCTCCATTTTTATCAAAAACATATGTGCGGTGTGATAAATTGTGCTCACATTTCTCATCCCTTTTGTCTCTCTAGAATATATTTTTATTTTATCTTATTCCCTTAGTCACTCCGATCTCAATTCATTTTTAACCATATAAATATATTTTTTTTATCCTTTTTTTAGCAACGCCACCGTTGGGCAGCCTAAGGTGAGTCATAAATTTACATCATAATTATTCATTCCTGATAGCTGGACATAAATTAATGTTGTGCACAGAAAATTGTCCTCAACAGCTTTTGACCATCATTTTTCCTCTTTTTTTTTGAATCATACTGAGCTCAGTCATACTGTCGGTGCACTATGGGGCAAAATGAAAAAAAAAGGGACATTCACTTTGTTTTTTGGACTTTTTCGAATTACATCTAGTGGGTATTATTTTCTTGTAGTACATATAGCAATAGACTTGCATGCCAAATTTCAGGTCATTTGGTGCTGTTTGGTAGATTCTGGAGATGTTTAAAGTTGAAAAGTAGTGAAAAAACAGATTTTTTCACATCCTGTTTGACTCGGGAAATTCCATAATTAATTAAAAGATATTGAAAAACGGTTTTCGGTTCCTAATTGTACTATATAAGAGCTTTAATTTTATATACTGGAATGTTTATATGTATTGGGTTTTAATGGCAGGGCTTTAGAAAATGTATGAAAATACCAGGAAAAAAAGCTTCAGGCGTTCGGAACTAACATTTTTAGGTCCATTTCCCCCATACGGAGCCATACTAGCTTAAAGTACTTATTTTCTAGTTTTCAAAACCGTTAAAACCTTTACAATAAGTACTGGGGAGCAAAAGTTATTGCATTTTAAGTTCTGGACGAATTTTTTTCTCAAAACTAATATTTCTCATATAAATTTAGAAAATATCGGTTGATAATAGTTTTTTTATGTTTTTGTATGAATTTAGCCATTAAAGAACGATTAGTGAAGAAATTTTTACAAAAAGTTCAAAATTCGCCGAGTTAGAGGTACATATGCTATTTGACGACTTGACCCTTTTTCTCATCACTCAAACGGGTATAACTTTTACATGACTAAATATTTTTCAATTCTGTTTCTTGTTTAGTGTAGCTTGTTATAATACCTTTCCAACGATATATAATACTTAATAGTTGGAAGTAGTCTTGGTCGTGAAAACGGACCCTGTTTGTGACTGACCCTTTACAAAGAAATTTTCAAAAAAGTCATTTCTAAAACTACCACTTACAAATTAAATAATATATTGTTTTTGTGTTTTTTAGGTCAAAATATGATAGTTTTGAATCTCAAAACACAAAAAATCTCATTTTGTAAACTTTCGGCAACTTTAGGGGCCTTCATAGGTAATACTCAGGTAATCTCTCAATTCTCAGATATGAAACATTTTTATTGACTTTTTTGATTGATATTCAATATTTACAGTTATTTTGTGCAAAATATATCAATTTTAAAAAGTTTGGGTCGAAAAAAGTGATTTTTGACTATTTTGTTAAAAACAGGCTTAGATAGGCCACATTTAAGGCACTCCAGTAGCCAGTATGATTAAGTTCTATACATGTTTTATACATATTTATAAAGGTAATAGTAGTTACTAGTAATAACAGAAAACAGAATGCAAAAATATTGGTTCTAAAAAAAGTTATAGTCATTTGAGTGGCCAAAAAAGGGTCGAGGAGAGCAACCAGCATAGGCAAAAACACAAAAATTTGAAATTTTACGTTTATTTTGTCAAAAAATGCATTATTTTGAATTAATATGACATAAAATTAATTTTTATTCAAAAAACTTCAAGAATTTCATTAAATTTTTGAATTTTTGTGTTTTTGCCTATGCTGGTTGCCCTCCTCGACCCTTTTTTGGCCACTCAAATGACTATAACTTTTTTTAGAACCAATATTTTTGCATTCTGTTTTCTGTTATTACTAGTAACTACTATTACCTTTATAAATATGTATAAAACATGTATAGAACTTAATCATACTGGCTACTGGAGTGCCTTAAATGTGGCCTACCTAAGCCTGTTTTTAACAAAATAGTCAAAAATCACTTTTTTTCGACCCAAACTTTTTAAAATTGATATATTTTGCACAAAATAACTGTAAATATTGAATATCAATCAAAAAAGTCAATAAAAATGTTTCATATCTGAGAATTGAGAGATTACCTGAGTATTACCTATGAAGGCCCCTAAAGTTGCCGAAAGTTTACAAAATGAGATTTTTTGTGTTTTGAGATTCAAAACTATCATATTTTGACCTAAAAACACAAAAACAATATATTATTTAATTTGTAAGTGGTAGTTTTAGAAATGACTTTTTTGAAAATTTCTTTGTAAAGGGTCAGTCACAAACAGGGTCCGTTTTCACGACCAAGACTACTTCCAACTATTAAGTATTATATATCGTTGGAAAGGTATTATAACAAGCTACACTAAACAAGAAACAGAATTGAAAAATATTTAGTCATGTAAAAGTTATACCCGTTTGAGTGATGAGAAAAAGGGTCAAGTCGTCAAATAGCATATGTACCTCTAACTCGGCGAATTTTGAACTTTTTGTAAAAATTTCTTCACTAATCGTTCTTTAATGGCTAAATTCATACAAAAACATAAAAAAACTATTATCAACCGATATTTTCTAAATTTATATGAGAAATATTAGTTTTGAGAAAAAAATCGTCCAGAACTTAAAATGCAATAACTTTTGCTCCCCAGTACTTATTGTAAAGGTTTTAACGGTTTTGAAAACTAGAAAATAAGTACTTTAAGCTAGTATGGCTCCGTATGGGGGAAATGGACCTAAAAATGTTAGTTCCGAACGCCTGAAGCTTTTTTTCCTGGTATTTTCATACATTTTCTAAAGCCCTGCCATTAAAACCCAATACATATAAACATTCCAGTATATAAAATTAAAGCTCTTATATAGTACAATTAGGAACCGAAAACCGTTTTTCAATATCTTTTAATTAATTATGGAATTTCCCGAGTCAAACAGGATGTGAAAAAATCTGTTTTTTCACTACTTTTCAACTTTAAACAGCTCCAGAATCTACCAAACAGCACCAAATGACCTGAAATTTGGCATGCAAGTCTATTGCTATATGTACTACAAGAAAATAATACCCACTAGATGTAATTCGAAAAAGTCCAAAAAACAAAGTGAATGTCCCTTTTTTTTTCATTTTGCCCCACACCGCGGTGTCATAATGAAACTTAATATATTGACTCAAATTCAAATTGAAGGAGATTTCTCACAAAAAAATAGAAGCTGAAGTGAAAAAGTCAATTTATTCCCTGTTCTCTATATTATTTCTGTTCTAACATGGAAGTGGAAATGAGAAATTGAATGCTATTTAGAAAATCTAAAGTGATTTGTTAAAAGCTCCTTCTTTAAACTTTGGGGATATAGAGGGTAAGGTGCTTTGATAGGCAACTTTTTGATGATTTTTTTTGGGAATATTTGTGATTTTTTGTTTATCTGAAACACGTGTGGAGAGAATAATATGCTGATTTGAATACAGTAAGATATGAGGGCTCGAAAAAGGCAATAAGTCACTGCTCCGTATAGCACAATTCGGTTAATCGATCCTAAATCCTTCTTCAGGTCAACATAGGACTTTTTTTCCAAAATTGTCCCGATTTTTTACGAAAATTTACTGGCTTAGGTCAACATAACTTCGATTTGGTGCCTGATTTGGTTTCTATTGATTTAAAATCAGGTAACATGTGAGAAAAAGTAACTCCGACCTGATGCCGGATTTTGGATTGATGGACCGATTTGTGCTATTCTGATTCAATTTAATACAAAACTCCTTTTGCAGTTGAAAATGATAAATTTTTATTCCGAATAGTTGAGCAAAAATTGTGCTACTGAGGACAGAGCATACTGCTCGTAGAGCATGTTCAATTCATATATTTACGTAGATCAAGTTATCGAGAGCATGCTCATTGTCTGTTAGTGCTTGTACCCAGAGCTCGAATGAAGACAATTCTAATTTTCTCAAAGTTCCTTTCTTCTATTGATCTAAGAAACGTATCTAGAAAATCAATGACCCCAGTGAAAGGTCTTGAAATTTTTTGATTTGGATCGCAATTTGGGTGGTGTCTTGGTACTTTCTTAAAGAAAAACCCTAGCAAGTTAAAGAATTTTTCCCAAAAGGGATGGTTTGACACACTGTTTAACACCTAAACCCACCCCTCCTTGAATACATCCCTGATCGACTTTCAGCACTTTAGATTGACTCTAGATGAACTCAACATGATGTTGACTTACACATCGAATTCAATCAAAGCAACTAGAATACACCATTTTCTACAAAATTGACAACAAACTTGATCTTAACGTCCAACTCACAAATGTAATTCTATACAGATTTTTTCTATCTTTTTCCATCAAAAACCTTTTATTTTTTCAAAAAAGGAACTTTCGACACATAAATCTTTTATATATTTCGACATTTAAAGAGATAATAGAAAAATTAGATAATAGTAAAGTTACCTGAACAGAGTTTATTATTCAGTTCATGGGGGAAGCATTGACTTTTGTGCACGACAACTTATTTTTATCCAACTTTTTTATTTTTTTCATTTCTAAAATGGCAATGACAGTGCCACAAACATCGACAGCATTAAAAAACAAAGTTTTTCTTTTTTTTTAGTGCACAGCACAAGAAAGTTTTATTTTTTCCACATTTACTGCTAATCTTGCTTTTAAAAAATTCACTTTAATATGCTTCTTTACTTTTTAATTTCATGTCCGACAAGCTCATAAAAATTATTCTCAATTTTTACCTTTTATGACGCTATGTACATTGTTAGTTGAACAAAAGGAACGCTTTAGACAATATAAATTGGTCCCAATCGCATCAAAATTCTCACAACTTTTTATTATTCTTCTTGTTGCACAGATAACAGATACTTTTGTACACATATATCGTCATTTCATATTTCTCATCCCTTTTTTTTTCTTTTCATATTACTTCGGGTCAACATTTGTAGATACATGCCCCCAGTGACACCTTCAACATGGAAAAATACACGCTTAGCTGATCATTTTGCACCAGTATGTCCGCAAACGGTGCCTGTTACTGATACGGGAATGGAGGCATTATTGGAAATGCCAAGGGGACGTTTAGCACAACTTCGTCGTATGAAACCGTTGTTGGCGAATTATTCAGAGGACTGTCTCTATCTTAATATGTATGTTCCGCGTGAAGGTGAGTACTTGAATTTTGATTATTATTGTGGGTTGAAGGGATATTTTTGTGAGTTCGATATTTGAGGTTATATACTTACTTACTTCGATGGTCATACAGATCAACTGTGATCTATGGCCTCCCTCAGATGTCGCCTCAAGTTGGTTCTGTATTCTATGATATTTGAGGTTATGGGTTATTTTTTGGATAATAATGAAGGAAGTCAGCTTTTAATTGATTAAAACTTGCTTGCTCACTTTTAAATTTGATGAATATGCAAAGAAATTTGAAATATGTGGTTCTGGTGATGAAATAAATGAGGTTAAAAATTCGATGTGGAGAATCCATGGGAAATTTAATTGTTGATCCAACATCAATGATGTATGTTAACTTCTTCTGATTTATAGCATAATTAATACAAAATTGAAAGAAATCTGAAATAATCATAGATTAGAATATTAATCTGGATATTTTCATTTAGAACAAAGAAACGCTGACCTGGTGGTGTGTCAGTTATCAATCAGTAACACATGAGCTATACAATTTAAGCAACAACGGTTTAAAAGCTGTCGCTTGAATTGAAAAATTAAAGAAATCAATTATTTTATTGCTCCAAATTTTTAATTAATGTCAAACGGTAAAATGCCATCAGTGGCCATCTTTGGTCATTCATCCCACAAATCCTGAGTTCAATCCCAGTTCATATCTCATTTTCGAAGTTCCTTATCCATTTCACCGTTCAAGTTACGACTTAATTAATCCCAAAAAATGCAAAATTCAAAAACCGCTTAAACAAATTTCCACTTTCACATTTCCATAAAAATAACATCTGAAACACAAAAACGTCATTTTAAAACCACTTTACCCCCAGGACTATATCTGTTAAGTGCGAAAAAAAGTTATTTCAAGCTCTTCCCGGAAGTGTGAAAAAAAGAGTACAAAATTTTCATGATTTATATGAAACAATAACAATGAAAACGACATGTAAGAGTAAAATAATAATAAAAAAATGTTGGTGTTTGATATGCACACCCCAAAAGACATTCTTACCGCACTCATGTGCTGAAAAAAAATCACACATTTTTTTGTCAAAGTTGTTTGGCGAGAACAAAAATGAAAGGAAAACAAAGGAAAAAGAAAGTTTTTGTTTACATTTCTTTTTTTTTAACCACATCCAAAAACATATCATCATAAGGAAGCTGTATGACAGCGTCGTCACCGTCATCATCATCATCGCCTAAACATAAATATGTTTGTTTATGAAAATTATCATAAAGGAACAAAAACAGACACGACATTGAAAAGAGCTTTACTTTTTTTGGGGGAGGATGTGTAACATCATTTCAATGGGACACATATTCTTTATGAAATGGCAATGACGGAAGCATATATCAGTCAACATTGGAGTGACGCGCGGAAAATGTCATAGCATAATTGCACATGATGTGCGACATATAATGTGAAATTATTCTACGAATGTCGTCTATTGTTTGTTCACTTTTTTTTTTTTTTGGTGTGTGTCTTGTTAGGGGAAATCCACTTGTGGTGTTGAAGTGTTAAAGAGATAATGGTGGGAGGATGTAAGGCTTGGTTGGTATCAATGGATGGTTTAGCTTATGCAACCAGAAATTCAGGAATTTCATGTGAATATTAAGGCCAAATTTTTGAAATGATAGAATTTTCCTGAAGTTTTATACTGATCATTCTGATGATTTCGTTGATTATTCTCACACTTTACTGAGCTTTTTGGAAGTTATGCTGAATTTTCTTACATTTTAGGCTAATTTCATTAATTTTTCTGAGTTTTTCAATTTTTTCTGAATTTTCTGACTATTCTAAATTTCCCGATTTTTTTTAAACTTTCAGAATTTTTCCAGATTTTCTCCAATAAGTCACAGATCCTTCTGTGATAATTGTTCATAGATCTTCTTAATTTTTTTAATGATTTTACTTTTGATAATTGAATTTTTCGATGAATTTTCCGAGATCTTCTTAGATTTTCCAGTAAATTTTCGTGTAACCTCTTGGAAATTTGTTGAATTTTCCAATACATGATGATTGGTTCCTATTGATCCACTGTAAATCGTAGAGCGTTAATGAAGCGAAATTTTTCAATAGCTTTCCTTGAAATTTCTGAATTTTTCCGACTTTACAAAAAATTTCTTAGATTTGTCTGCAATGCCAGCGATTTTTTTTCTCTAAAATTCATGCATTTTGTTGAAGTTATGAGCCATTTAATTACAAAATTGGGCTAGGTCAAGAAACGCAGACTTCAGCTTACAAGCTTACAATTTTGAGCTTATATGCTGAAGGCTTGCATTTTTTTATTGAAACCTTGTAATTTTGAACGAATTCTATTATTCTGATACCCCAAAATCGATTTTTAGACCCCTTTTGTAACCAATTCTTCTTGGAAAAGTTTGAATTGTAACAAAGCTTCAACCTCCTTACACCTTATTCCAGTGTTGGGCAACTTGTGTGCCATTTGGTTGAGGCTTATTACCAAGGTGTGTCGCGTTTAATCTTAAATTTCGTGAAACTTTCTAAAATCTTCCCAGATTTCCCTAAATTACTCACAGTTCCCCTGAACTTTTCAAAGATTTTTCCAAATTTTGCTCCATTCTTTGCAACTGTATGTTCATCATTTGTCTCTCAATTTTGCAAAAAAATAACTCACAACATCAACCAAATCCTAAAACAAAGTTCTTCAATTTTCATTAAAGTTATGTAAATCTACTAAAGTTCCCCACAGCGAATCCCATTAACCCACTTCATATCTTAACATACATATGAAAATTAATTTCTCACAAGATATTCCTCATTCTAAGCTTGTACAATAGCGCATGAAATTTTTCCTTGTTGATAATGATGATGATATGTGTACTCTTTAAACACAAGACGAGATGAAAAATTTTTCATGTTAAGGAACTTTGTGTGTGTGTGTGTGTAAAGAAGCACACAAACTTTTTCTTGTTTTTCATTTTTCACTCTTCGTTTTTTTCCTTCCTTGTGAGAATGATTGATGGCATTTTGAGCTGAACAAACATCGTTAATCTATCAAGGGCTCCGACACATGTTTAATTGCATTTGAAATGATTTTGAATACAATTTTTACTTCTTCTTCTTGTTCCTAGTAACTCTTTTTTTTATTGAGACTAAACTAAAATGGGGGGGACAGAGATACAGCAAAAGCTTCGAGTTTTTGTTAATAGCTGCTACAGGAGGATTCTCCGCATCTGGTGGACTGGGAATCCAACCGAATGGCCATCGAATCAAGCTTTATTAAGAAGAGCAGGCCAAGAAGACATCAATCGAGAAGTACAATTACGCAAATATGGCTGGATAGGTCACACACTTCGAAAACGGAATAGTGTTGTAGCTGGGGGTGAGACACAAGCTTGCTATACTGCCCTTGGTTGGAATCCACAAGGGAAAAGGCGTCCAGGTGCTCCAAGAGCAACATGGCGTAGGACGGTAATAAAAGAATGCCAGTTAGATGTCAAAACTGAGAATTTGTACAAGCTTTGTGATACAGCCAGCAACAGAGTCAGATGGAAGGCCTTTTGTAGCAACCTAGGCTCCAAGTCGGAGCATGGTTCCAGTAAGTAAGTAAGTAAACTAAAATGGAAATGAGAAAACCCAAAAAAAAAAAGTCTTTCAAATTTATATAAAAGTTTTTCATTTTTATTGCCATGAAAGAGTGACGAAGGAGAAATGAGCAAAAGGGGAACAAAACTTTGCTTCTTTTTTTATTTGGAAAAACCATTTTGTTACTGAGAAATTTAGTCGTTTTGTTTATTGCGTAGCAAAAAACTTGGATAGGGGGATTGAAGATGAAAAGTTTTGTGCATAACAAGAAAATATAGGAAAATTTGTCATACGTAAATTTTTGTGAGATGGAAAACATTTTGGTGTATGGAAAATTTGCAGGGCGTGAGAGGCTTGAGATGTAAAAGAGTTAGTTTAAATGGATGGAATGGATGAAGGAAATATGGAGCTGAGCTAAATGAAGATTGAGCTTTAAACTAAGTAAGAGTCTACTCTAAAAGATACACAGGGTAGAAAAAATCAAAATGGTGACCAAGGCCTACGTGAGTTCTGCGTGGAACCAGATTTCAACGAATCCGGCTCTACGCTAGAGTCACGATGACCTGGGGTCAAATTCTCATCGCCATGTGTCTTTCGGGAACATCAGCTTCAAATTTTTTCTATTTTCTAAACCATACTCAAGTGCCAGAAAATGAAGTAACTTGCAGCCAAGAGTTAACTTCGAAATCAAGGACTATCACTAAATTGTTCTCGAATTATGTATGCGTGAGTCTGTTGCAAGGAAATATTCCAAGAAAATTTAGTATCATGAAGGAATTAAACAATTTAGAGCTTAATAGTGAGACTAATCCGAAAAACACACGGCGTCAGGTCAACTTGACGCTGATCTCAGTCCGAATTTCATCAAATTTAAGTTTTACTGACGTGGAGTCCAATTTTGGCAATTTACATACCGTGTGGCCTTCGGAACAATTCTTAATATAAGTTCAACGTAAAATTTAAGAACCAAGAAGCATACTGAGTTCAAGAGGTGTAAAATAGTGCCACAAGGTGGGCGAGACTCAATCACCTAGTCAGATTTATTTAAATTTATTTAATCCAAGCCAGAGTTATGACGGCTCGGAGCTACTTTTTTCATCGTTTTGACACTGTGAGCTTTCAGACGACTTCTGAGTCTAAAACTGAGATTTAGTTTGAACCCTAATGCCGAAACAACATTTATTGACAAAGCCCCTGATTCAATCCATATCAGCTCACAATTCCCCCAAACTAAAATATACCAGAAGAAAAAAACTTGAAAAAACAATTCAGCCACCCAAAACAACAACATCACCTCCTCCATCACTCAATTAATTCTGATAAAATGAGTAAAAAAAAGTAAAAGGATGTGAATAAAGGCATAAATAAGAGAGAAATAAGAGAGGGTGAAAATCGTTCATACTGTGAAATGGGTACGAGTTTTGCATACGTAAAAAAAATATTTATCTTTCTCTTATCGACATACTGAAAGACATACGCATTCAAAATATATTTTTTGACAAATTGATTTAAATTTTCTTAAGAAAAAAAAACTTTTTTCTTTTTGTTAAGTCTTGAAAGATGAGGGGTAAAAATCTTATTTTTTTTTTTGTGTTTTTGAGTGAAATTCTTCGAAGATTTGAGGATTTTGATTGTATTGAAATTTTTCATATATGTAGGCAGTAAATAATGAAAAGGTTTTAGGTTAGGAAAAATTGAAAATTGATTAAAGTAGGATTTTGGATTATTTTTTGAAACGCTTTAAAAGCTTCAAAGTTTTCAAAAGCATAGTTACTTACTTACTGGAACCATGCTCCGATGTGGAGTCTAGATTTCAACAAAAGGCTTTCCGTCTGACTCTATTGCTTCCAAAAGCATATTAAGTTTTAATAAATTCATACCAAATGATGACGTTGTTGAGGTTTTTATAATTCTTTTACCTGATTCTGGATCGAACTGTAGTCTTTGACACATGGACACTCTCGAAAAAAACGGAAGATTTGTCATTTTTAGAGGTTTTCAAAACCAAAATTGCAATTTTTAAAAATTTATTAAAATATTATTTACGATAATTTTTGTCAGTTTTTTTTTCAATATACTCTCTTCCGGAAGGCACATAAAGCACATAATTTGAACAATCTGTCTTCAAAGCCGAATCTGGACTTAGGTCAGAGTCACGCAAGGTTGAGTCTTAAATTGACGACTTCCAGTATATTTTGTCCTGACAGTGTATTTCGTCCTGCCAGTGTCTTTTGTTCTGCCAATGTCTTTTATGGATCTCCTACAGGAGATATAAATTCATTTATAGTATCCAAAAATGTTAACTTTCTTCAAAAATCATCGGACTCCAGCGGGAATCGAACTAACATTCTCTCAAAAGAGTGACGGATTTCCGGTTTGTTGCCTAACCACTCGGCCTCAGAGGCCTTACTTTCGCACTGACAAAGTCTTCTATATAAGGCTCAATACCCCAGATTCAACTCTCTTCAGGCACTTCACTAATAAAGAAGAAAGGTTTTGATCACAAATAACAGCTCTAGCTACACCCTTGCTCCATCTACCCCTTGCTCTGCAAAATAATCTACATACACCAATTAAGGACATTTTTGGTATTTAATTTCTTCTTTTACTAACGACATAGAGACTCAAAAAAAAAATAAAGAAATTTTCATTCTCATCGCAAAATACACAAGTGTATACTCCTTCAGAGTGCGTCATATCCTCACTGTCAACATTAATATTATTATACAATAAGTTCATGGCTGAGGAGGAGTAACGCAACGTATTCATAAAAAATTCAAAAGCTTTCACTAGCTTTTCTTTATCTGAAATGCTAATTTTTTGTTTGGTGCGCGATGAAAAGTTTTTTTTTTCGGGGGAGGCTTGACAGACAGAAAGGAAAAATGGAGGAAATGAAAAAAAATGAAATTTCACATTACTGCAGACATAATGACTTAAATAAAGGTGTGTATTTATATAACGTCCCAAGTCGTAAGTAGGAGCACGTTTTTAAATTTTTATTTCGGATAGGAACGCGACGGAATGTCTTTCAGACCTTAAACAAACTTTTTTTTATTTTATATCTTGCGAAAATATCAACTTTTTAATGACATTCTTTCCGTCGTGCACCGAAAAAAAAAATTATAATTAAATACATTTCGTCTTGCTCTTTTTCTTCCTGCGAGTATTTTTTTGATGAAAAATTCTACTCGTGTTTACAGCCAGACGATCTTTCTTATTATTTTTTCACGATTCTTCATGTCTTTAATTTTTAATATTCATGTTATTCTGTATGTACATACATCGTTAGCTTGAATATGGAGCTTAAGGCTGATTTTATTGAAATATTATTGGGAGCTGTGCGGAAATGACGTGTAGTAGCTCAAGAAGGCAAAGAAGTAGCTGTTAAGAGCCAGTTAAGTCTAAAGCAATGTTTACGAGGATTTTCATATAAGCATAGGACTCCCAGCAGCTGTATTTTTGCCAGGACGATGCTGTGTTCCGACAAAACATCAAAATGTCCCGATTTTTTCCAAAAGAATAATATCAGGACAGATTTTGCAAAAATCATCAGGTCATTCAAACATGCAACAAACACTCGAGAGCATGCTCGTTTTCTGGTAGGCTAAGGATTTTGGTAAGACTCAGACCATGTGAACTCAAAAATTGCTTGCTTAATTCCTTGACTTGATGTTTATAGATAGCTCAATCCTTCGATACTATCTGACAGTTCGGGATATTAAGAACGATTGCGTCCTTCCTTAAACATTCATCCCAAGAATTCTTCGGTCTTCCTTGCGATCTCATGAAATTATAACCTAGAAATTATCGTCGCCTAAATAGGAGGAGAG